>NW_027397073.1:17928840-18147406 GCF_003265705.2 Callorhinus ursinus | reverse complement strand
ACAATGGAATATTATGCAGCCATCAAAAATGAAATCTTGCCATTTGCAATGACATGGATGGAACTGCAGGGTATTATGCTAAGCTAAATAAGTCAATCAGAGAAAGACAAGTATCATATGATTTCACTGATATGTGGAATTTGAGAAACAAGACAGAGATCATAGGAGAAGGGAGGAAAAAATGAAACAAGACGAAACCAGAGAGGGAGACAAACCATAAGAGACTCTTAATCTCAGGAAACAAACTGAGGGTTGCTGGAGTGGAGGGGCATGGGAAGGATGGGGTGGCTGGGTGATGGGCACTGGGGAGGGTATGTACTATAGTGAGCACTGTGAATTGTGTAAGACTGATGAATCACAGACCTGTACCCCTGAAACAAATAATAGATTATATGTTAATTTAAAAAAGAAAAAAAGAAAAAAGTTGATGGCATTTTGATAGGGATTGCATTAAATGTGTAGATTGCTCTGGGTAGCATAGATAATTTTCACAATATTTTTTCTTCCAATCCATGAGCATGGAACGTTTTTCCATTTCTTTCTATCTTCCTCAATTTCTTTCATGAGTATTCTATAGTTTTCTGAGTACAGATTCTTTGCCTCTTTGGTTAAATTTATTCCTAGGTATCTTGTGGTTTGGGGTGCAGTTTAAATGGGATCGACTCCTTAATTTCTTTCTTCTGTCTTATTGGTGTATAGAAATGCAACTGATTTCTATAAATTGATTTTATATCCTGCCACTTTACTGAATTCCTGTATGAGTTCTAGCAGTTTTGGGGTGGAGTCTTTTGGGTTTTCCACATACAGTATCATATCATCTGCAAAGAGTGAGAGTTTGACTTCTTCCTTGCCAATTCAGATGGCTTTCATTTCTTTTTGTTGTCTGATTGCTGTGGCTAGGACTTCTAGTACTATGTTGAATAGCAACGGTGATAGTGGACGTCCCTGCTGTGTTCCTGACCTTAGGGGAAAAGCTCTCAGTTTTTCTCCATTGAGAATGATATTCACTGTGGGTTTTTCATAGATGGCTTTTATGATATTGAGGTATGTACCCTCTATCCCTACACTCTGAAGGGTTTTAATCAAGAAAGGATGCTGTACTTTGTCAAATGTTTTTTCTGCATCTATTGAGAGGATCATATGGTTCTTGTTCTTTCTCTTATTAATGTATTGTATCACATTGATTGATTTGCAGATGTTGAACCAAACTTGCAGGCCAGGAATAAAGCCCACTTGGTCGTGGTGAATAATCCTTTTAATGTACTGTTGGATCCTACTGGCTAGTATTTTGGTGAGAATTTTTGCACCCATGTTCATGAGAGATATTTGTCTGTAATTCTTCTTTTTGATGGGGACTTACTTTGTCTCATTTTGGGATCAAGGTAATGCTGGCCTCATAAAATGAGTTTGGAAGTTTTCCTTCCATTTCTATTTTTTGGAACAGTTTCAGAAGAATAGGTATTAATTCTTCTTTAAATGTTTGGTAAAATAACCCTGGGAAGCTATCTGGCCCTGGGCTCTTGTTCGTTGGGATATTTTTGATTACTGCTCCAATTTCCTTACTGGTTATGGGTCTATTCAGGTTTTCTATTTCTTCCTGGTTCAGTTTTAGTAGTTCACATCTCTAGGAATGCATCCATTTCTTCCAGATTGTTTAATTTGCTGGCATATAGTTGCTCATAATATGTTCTTATAATTGTATTTCTTTGGTGTTGGTTGTGATCTCTCCTCTTTCATTCATGATTTTATTTATTTGGGTCCTTTTCTTTTTGATAAGTTTGGCCAGGGGTTTATCAATCTTACTAATTCTTTCAAAGAACCAGCTCCTAGTTTCATTGATCTGTTCACTGTTCTTTTGGTTTCTATTTCATTGATTTCTGCTCTGATCTTTATGATTTCTCTTCTCCTGCTTTGTTTAGGCTTTATTTGCTTTTCTTTCTCCAGCCCCTTTAGGTGTAGGGTTAGGTTGTGTATTTGAGACCTTTCTTGTTTCTTGAGAAAGGCTTGCGTTGCTATACTTTCCTCTTAGGACCACCTTTGCTGCATCCCAAAGATGTTGAACAGTTGTGTTTTCATTTGTTTCCACGAATTTTTTTAAATTCTCCTTTAATTTCCTGGTTGACCCATTCATTCTTTAGTAGGATGCTCTTTAGCCTCCATGTATTTGAGTCCTTTCTGACTTTCCTCTTGTGATTGAGTTCTAGTTTCAAAGCATTGTGGTCCAAAAATATGCAGGGAATGATCCCAGTCTCTTGGCACCGGTTGAGACCTGATTTGTGACCCAGGATGTGATCTATTCTGGAGAATGTTCCATGTGCACTTGAGAAGAATGTGTATTCTGTTATTTTGGGATGGAATGTTCTGAATGTATCTGTGAAGTCCATCTGGTCCAGTGTCATTTAAAGCCTTTATTTCCTTGTTGATCTTTTGCTTAGAAGATCTGTCCATTTCAGTGAGGGGGGGTATAAAGTCCCCTACTATTATTGTATTATTGTCAATGTGTTTCTTTGATTTTGTTATTAATTGGCTTATATAATTGGCTGCTCCCATGTTAGGGGCATAGATATTTAAAATTGTTAGATTTTCTTGTTGGATAGACCCTTTAAGTAGGATATAGTGTCCTTCCTCATCTCTTATTACAGTCTTTGGTTTAAAATCTAATTTGTCTGATATAAGGATTGCCACCCCAGCTTTTTTTTTGATGTCCATTAGCATGGTAAATGGTTTTCCACCTCCTCACTTTCAATCTGGAGGTGTCTTTGGGTCTAAAATGAGTCTCTTACAGACAGCATATCGATGGGTCTTGTTTTTTTTCCAATCTGATACCCTGTGTCTTCTGATTGGGGCATTTAGCCCATTTACATTCAGGGTAACTATGGAAAGATATGAATTTAGTGCCATTGTATTCCTGTAAGGTGACTCTTACTGTATATTGTCTCTGTTCCTTTCTGGTCTATGTTACTTTTAGGCTCTCTCTTTGCTTAAAGAGCAATATTTCAATATTTCTTGTAGGGCTGGTTTGGTGATCACAAATTCTTTTGGTTTTTGTTTGTCCAGGGAGCTTTTTTATCTCTCCTCTTTTCAGTGACAATCTAGCTGGATATAGTATTCTTGACTGCATATTTTTCTCATTTAGTGCCCTGAATATATCATGCCAGTCCTTTCTGGCCTGCCAGGTCTGTGGATAGGTCTGTTGCCAATCTAATTTTTCTACCATTGTAGGTTACAGACCTCCTGTCCCGAGCTGCTTTCAGGATTTTCTTTTTGTCTCTGAGACTTGTGAGTTTTACTATTAGATGTCGGGGTGTTGACCTATTTTTATTGATTTTGAGGGGGGTTCTTTGTGCCTCCTGGATTTTGATGCCCATTTCCTTCCCTGAATTAGGAAAGTTCTCTGCTATAGTTTGCTCCAATATACCTTCTGCCCCTCTCTCTCTTTCTTCTTCTTCTGGGATCCCAATTATTCTAATATTGTTTCATCTTATGGTATCATTTACCTCTCAAATTCTCCCCTTGTGATCCAGTAGTTGTTTCTCTCTCTTTTTCTCAGCCTCTTTATTCTCCATCATTTGGTCTTCTAAATCACTAATTCTCTCTTCTGCCTCATTATCCTAGCAGTTAGAGCCCCCCTTTTTTATTACCTCTCATTAATAGCCTTTTTGATTTCAACTTGGTTAGATTTTAGTTCTTTTATTTCTCCAGAAAGGGATTTTCTAGTATCTTCTGTGCTTTTTTCAAGCCCAGCTTGTCTCTTAATAATTGTCATTCTGAACTCTAGTTCTGACATCTTACTAATGTCTATATTGATTAGATCCCTGGCAGTCAGTACTGCCTCTTGTTCTTTGTTTTGAGGTTAGTTTTTCCATTTTGTCCTTTTGTCCAGAGAAGAGTAGACGAATGAGAGAGCAAAATGCTAAAAGGGTAACAATGACCCCAGAAAAATATACACTAAACAAATCAGAAGAGACCCAAAACTGGGGGGGAAATTAAAAAAAAAGAATATGATCAGGCTGGTTAATAGAACAGAGCCACACACTAGATTTTGGGTATATTTTGGTCTGTTAGATGAAACTGCCTCCCAAAAATTTTAGAGAAAGAAAAACGTATATATACACAAAAATAAGGGTAAATACAATGAAGGGATGGAATATGACTGTAAAATGAAAATTTAAAAAGATTTTTAAAAAAAGGAATTGATAAGAAGTTGGCTGAAAAAAGAAAGAAGAAAATTAAAAAAAAAAGGAGAGAATGTGATTACACTAGATTTAGGGTATATTTTGGTCTGTTAGAAGAAAATGTATCCCAAAATTTTAAAGAAAGGAAAACATATATACAAAAAATAAGGTTAAATACAATGAAGGGATAGAATATGACTGTAAAAATGAAAATTAAAAAAGATTTTAAAAAAGGAATTGGTAAGATGTCGGTTGAAAAAGGAAAGAAGAAAAATTTAAAAAAAGAAATAGAAAAAGAAAAAATAAAGAAAATTTAAAAAATTAACTTTGAAAGACTAAAGAATCATGGGAAAAAAGCCATGAATTCTATGTGCAGTATTCCCCTAGCGCTGGAGTTCTCCCGTTCTCCTTGATCAGTAAACTTGGTCTTGGCTGGCTGTTCATGCTGATCTTCTGGGGGAGGGGCCTGTTGCCGTGGTTCCCAAATGTCTTTGCTGGAGGCGGAATTGCCCCTCCCTTGTCGGTCCAGGCTAAGCAAGCTGCTAGGGTTTCCTCTCGGGAGCTTTTGTTCCCTGCAAGCTCTCGGTACAGCTTTGGAGGACCAGAGTGAAAATGGTGGCTTCCCAATCTCCGCCCCGGAGGAGCCGAGAACTCGGGGCTCCGCTCCTCAGTGCGCCCCCAGAGAAAAGCAGTCAGTCACTCCCGTCTCCCCGGTCTCTGGCCGCACTCCGTGCTCACCCAGCCTGTGATGGAGCATTTCTCTCTCTGGCACCCGACCCCGTGTGGAGTCTCCAAACCCAGCAGATCCCTGCGGTGCGCTCCTGCGCCGCTCCCCCCGGGGGAGGAAGGGGAGTCTCCCCGGATCTGCCGCTTGTTGGGTCCCTGCTGGAGGAGCAGTGGCTCCACTAGGCCGCGGATCACAGTTTATGGCCACCCCGAGCTGAGAGCCCGTGCCTCGGCTCCGTCTCTGCAGCCGGCTTCCCCGCTCCGATACCTGGGAGCTCTGCCGCACTCAGGCACCCCCGGTCTTTCTGTGACCCCAAGGGTCCTGAGACCACACTGTCCCGCGAGGATTCCACCCCCCGCTTAGCCACTGGAGCGACGTCCCTCAGCGGAGCCGACTTCTAAAAGTTCTGATTTTGTGCTCCGCGGTTCTAGCACTTGCCAGAAGCGGCCGACGGAGGCCCCCTCCCCCGCCGTCTAACCTCCCGAATAGCACCTCAGATTCACTTCTCCGCACGTCCTACCTTCCAGTAAGTGGTCGCTTCTCTGTTCATAGAGTTGCTGCTATTCTTTTCTTCAATTTCCTGTTGAGTTTGTAGGTGTTCAGAAAGGTTTGATCCCTAACTAGCTGAATTCCTGGGACCAGACGAAATTTAGGTCTCCTACTCCTCCGCCATCTTGCTCCTCTCCCTCCCCACTATAGTCTTAAGAAGACCCATCAGGCCAGGAGCAGATCTGAGGCAAGCCCCCCCAATGATGAAATGCAGCTCCTCCTGAATGAGCTCAGCTGGCCCTGGGAGTGAAGGTAGGGGATGGCAGGTAGTCAGCCTGGCTCCACAGCTGGGATCTACCTGGGCTGAGGGGGAAGCTGTGGAGATGGGGAGCAGGCACATCCTGAAAAGCTGTGTGCTCTGGGGGCGGATACATTTTCTCGCTCAGAGTTAGTACTGCGATTCTCATGACAAATGTGTGGCAGTTTCCCTTCAGTCTTAACTGAAATTCATTTATGTTCATGTAAAACCTTTTTACCAGGCAAACAACCAAAGTAGTTAATCCCACCCATGAATAAGCAAGTTATCACGCCTGCACAGATAAAATAGATGCCCCCTACACACACCCAAACCGAGAGTTGATGTGACATTGACAAACATTGAATCTTCCAAAGGGAGCCTGGATTCAAATGTGACAGTGCTTTCTGACTCTCTACTTTTTTCCCATACGTCTGCCTCTTTCTCTGTATTTCAAGGCTGCAGGAGATGGCATGGCAATAAGCCTTTCTTCTTGGGTCAACTCTCTTTCCTACAGATAGATCCCCTTTCCCACCCCGTGGCTGTTCTTGACTCCCATGTCCCTTCAGGTACCATGAGTCCCAGAATAAACCCCACCACCACAATACAAGTCAGTTACACATATAACATGGGAAGGTTTTCAATGTAATTTGATGGAATCCTATGATGTCCCTTTAGGACTATGCAGTAATAGTAATGTAACCATAGCTTCTGTATTGTATACCACACACACACACACACACACACACACACACACACACACACCAGACTCCCACCTGAGCCTCATTTTAAAGGAGGGGACTCCCGAATTTCTGATGTCTTAACCCAAAGAGTCAGAGCTCCAATGGGAGGAACATGAAACACTTTGTCAGCCTAGATGGGTAAAGACTGTGGACACTGAGAGACTTCCGCACCCTTTAAATTATATAAAAAAGGAAGCCCACTTCTCTTCCAGTGAATATACCAACCTTAAACTCCTGTCTTTCGGAGAAGCTCCATGAAGGACTCTAGGCTCTCTGCCCTATCAGGAAGACTATTTTAGGTATTTACCATTTGCCACACAAAATCGCTCTCTCTTGAACTGCCTTAGAGGGAACAGAGGAGTTGCAAAATGTCTTCATCAAAGGAACAGCTCTTCATCTCCAAGAAAAACAGAAAATGCTAGCCTGCAAAGAGTCTCATCACAATAATAGATAGATAATGTCACTGTGTTTCCACAACTGTGGCATTAATTTTGACCAAAAATCTCCAAAAAGCATCTCAAACACAGCACCACTCCTGAAAGTCTTCCCTCACAGGCGGCTCAACTCCTGGAAAGCGCAAGTCATCTAGATTGAAGAGGCAACCGGTAAGAGACCTCCCGTGGCTGCCTCATCCCTGGTTGTCTGCCTGGAGCAGCCGTGAGGGAGTGACATCCATCAAGCCCAAATCGTCCCACAACCTCCATGACAGCGTGATCTTCACGCAGCATCTGTTCCTTCCTGTCAGCAAACAGGGATGATGAACTACCAAGGACAATAATGTCTAATTGCTGCTTTTTAATATCTGGGGTTGGCTTTGAGGATTCCCCAGTGAAAAGTGGGGAAGGACGATTCTACCACCCAGCCAGACCATAGGTTAATTATAAAATAAGGGCAGATGTCTTGGCCTTTGACTCTTCTCTTGCTGCCATCATTCCCCACCTTCTTCCTTGACTGCTCCCCTCCCCCAGGGACCTAGTGACCTCAACATCACTCTGTCTCCAAACAGCTAAAACATACTCAGCAAAAGTAATGGTAAAAACAGCAGAGCGGTGGTTAAGGGCAGAGACCATGGAGCTAGAATGCATGTCTACTGCCTGGCCATGTGAACTTAGGCAATCTACTAAAATCTCCTGTGCTTCAGTTGTCCCATATTAGAATAGGAACAATGATAGTAATATTATCCACCTCACTTGTTGTGAGGATGAAAGGAGCTGACATTTTTAAACAGGAATAGTGAGCACTAGGTAAGTGCTTGCTAACCAAATAGCAACACATGTTACCAATTAAGAAGCACTAAGCCAGCCCCTCTCATGAACCTCATGGGGAACAGGTGCCATGCAAGACACACCGGACTAGAGGTGTTCATGCAGCATGGGCTCATGCCCATCATGAAGCTCTAAAATGAGCATTTCTAAAGATGGCAACTTTCCTAATTGCTATCAGTGTCTTGGTCATGGGTATTCATGCAAATTGTTCCTCTGCTTCAGTCCTAGGCATTCACTGCTATTTGCTCTCCGTGGGATGACCTTGGGCCCACTCTTTTCCAAAATCCAATGAAGAAGCCAGTTAGTCATCTAGAACAGGTGTGGTCCCCAGTTTGCAGGAACAAGGAAGAGCAGGGTGCAGCAAAGTGCATGCGTGCACTCATCGCCAAAGTCCTCTCCAATCTGCCCCGATCCGGACCACCTCATCGCTAATCACCACCTCTCCTTGCCTTTTACACAAGGTCTTTGGTTGGAAACTGGGCTGTTAGAACTAACTGCGGCATCAAAACTCCACATGGAATCTGGTTTCTCTACGTGTGCACCTCAACCAATGAGTCTGAAGTTATGTCATACGCTCCAGGCCGGGCCGGGCCTTGTGCAGATCATGAGGGAGCACAAAACATGGCGGCCGCCAACCATTCTCAAAGCAGTGCCGAAAAACACGAGACCAGAGAGACTGTGTTGAATAGCCTTGAGGGTCTTGCGGAATTCACAAGAGAGGGAAATAAATAAGTGCAGGTATAATCAGTGCAACATTTGGTGGGTGTGTGGGGGGGGTTGAATGGAGTTTAAAATTTATTTGGAATAGCTGGAGCAAAGAGAGGGCATGAGGAGCTAGGAACTGAATCTAAAATCCAGCCCCCATCACAGCATCACCGCATGTCTGTGGAACGGCAAGACCAGCGCCCACCCCCCACCGTGGAGAGCAAAGTAGGGGGGTGAAAAGACGGAGCGGGCTGCCATCATTCACAAAGGGCCTCTGAAAGCTTAGCTCGGGAAGCCAGATTTGATTAAGCGCTAAATGAATGAGCTATTCTTTTCTACAAGCTCTCTTGGTCCCCACCAGGACCTCTGGGCCAAGCTGTTTCTCTGGAAGCCTCCCCCCCGCTTTTCTGCTCTCCCTGTGCTCCTCCCACCAGGCCGGTGCCTCGCCTGGACCATCACAAAAGGCTCTCGACTGGTCTCTATCGTGCATCCTCCGTCCACTCGGACCCATCCCATGCCAGCCGTGAGGCTTGTCTCCCTGCAGCTCACCTCTCAGCAGAAGCCCATCCAATGTCTCCTCACAGCCAATTAAATTATATCTCAACTCCTCGCTCTTGAATTCAAGGCCATCTGAGCTCCAGCCTCAACTTACTTTTCCCACCTTTGATCCTATTTCTCCACACAGCAATCAGGACTTAGTAGACAGGGGTGCTTCCCAACTCCACCTGCTTGACCATCTGCAAAACAGTCCCCCTGGAATGGTCTTCCTGGCTGCAAAACCAAGTAGGAAACGGCATCCTGAGACCATGGCGATAAATACAGTTTGTGCAAGCAGAGGGGCGAGGAAAGGCCCCAGGAATTACCGAGAGAGCGTGCAAACAGGTATGTGTGGGTGTGTGTGTGTTACTTAACCATTTATGCTTCAGTTTCCCATCTAGAAAGTTAGGCTACTGACAGCACCCTACTCTTAGGGTTGTTAATGAGAATTAAATGAGATACATAAGTATATAGCACAGTGCAAGGTAAACAGTGAAGGCTACATAAGTGCTTAGCATTGTGTTGTAGGCAGAACTCAGCAAATGAGAGGGAAAAGAGGCAGGCACATTTCTATTTCCACATGTCTCCATGTTGATCATTTCTCTTCTCCTTCACTTTTCCAAAACTAAGCCCCTCCAAGTTCTTTAGGATCTTCTTTCATTGCATTTTCAATCCTTAGCTTTCCATAAGATGTTCCTTTTCACCTGACCCTATGTAGCCCAACACCTTCCACACATGCTTTGTGGTGAACCGCCAACGTGTAGACTGAGTGAGAGAAGGTTTAGGGCTGGAGTCTGGGGGTGAAGGCAGGGTGGGAAGTGTGAATGTGGAAGATGTTAGCAGAAAATTGGCATCATTCAAACAAATGAGCTCTCTGAAGAGAGAAAATACAGAGAGGAGAAAAACTGGGAATGGAAGCTTTAGAAATGTGCACCAGGAATCAAGGGACCTGCACATGAAGACAGGTTTCTCCCTGAGATCCTGGCTCCTTCACTCCCTTACGTGTAGCCTCATTGCCAAGGGTCTGTCCTTGGCCCTCCCCTCCTCACTCCTCCACTTTTCTGGCTTCTTCTGTTACATCATCACAGAAGATACCTGCATCTCTGTCTGATATCTCCCCCCAGTGTCCAAGTTCACCCTCAGGTCCCTGGCCTAGAAGTCCAACAGATACATGGAACTCATCCTCCAAATATGTTGAAGTGAAAGTAGAGGGAGGTGGTCAGTAGTGTCAAATTCAAAATTGTCTTTCAAGGCAACCTAGAGAGTGAAGTAACAGCAAACGTGCTTTTCCGTATGGTTGCTCTATTTTCAAATGTAGTGAACATCCAGCGTAACTTCAAATAGAGACTTCAGACGATGTATCGGATTAGGCATTGCATGTTTTCTTTCTTTCCATGTGAGGTGAGCTTCATGCAACACAAGAAGAAGAGGAGAGTCAGCAGTGATCCATGATGGCTGCATTGCATGGGCAAAAGGACCAAACCAAATAAGCCAGTCTCACCTGGGAACGAGCTCTCAGATCTCTACTAGCCCCATCTTTGTAATATATCCTTTTATAGCTAGGCTCTGCATGTATATTTATAGTAGAGAACACGAATCGTACAGATAAAAACTGGTAAATTTTTACACGTGAATACACCACGTGACCACCACACAAATCAAGACTGTAGAATAATTCCAGCCCCCAACCAGAAGGTTCCCATATGGCCTTCCCCCAGTCAATACTACCCTCCCCTCGAGGTAAACACATCTGACTTGTACCATCAGTGGTTACTAGTGCTCACTCACAATTGCCTAAATTGAACCATCTAGTATGGGCTTGGTTGTTTCAAGCTTTTTTGACTCAAAATCATGCCAGATTCATTTTTCATTTATATTGTTGTGTGTCTCCGTGGTTTGTTCTTATTGCTGTGTTGTATTCCATTGTATGAATGCCACAATTTATTCATCCTTTCTCCTGTTGATGGACATTTGGTTTGCTTCCAGTTTCTTGCCATTGTGAGAAAGCTAGTAAGAACCTTCTTACATATGTCTTTAGTTGGTATACAATTGTTTCTCGTGTGTGTGTGTGTGTGTGTGTGTGTGTGTGTATCTGAAAGTGGAATTCTGTGTCATAGGGTTTGAGATACTGCCAAAGAGCAGTCCAAAGCAGCCCAACCTTTCTATTCTCCCACCCGCAGTGTTGTAGAATTCTAGCCATTCACAGCCCCATCATGATTCAATCTTAATCCCTCTATAACTTCATTTACAGCAAAAGAGTTTATGGCTTTCTCGCTCAGATTTTCAGAATCAGGTTTTCTTTCAAGCATCATCTGTCTTCCAGAAGGAGAGTATCAAGATTTTTATCTCATTCACCAAAGAGAAGGAGGTGATCATTTTTTTTCACTGCTTCATTCTGTAAAGATCTTGAGATGCTTCTAAAGAGGTGTGGACCTACATAGGAAAAGACAGAAGGGAAATAAGGATTTGTAGAGCATAAACCTGATTCATCAAACTCTTGGCTTAGGAAAGTGTTCTAATTTGCTACATACCACTGGTGAAGTAGCACCATTTGGTGACTAGGAAGCGATTGTCTCAGAAGGCGTCACGGCTCACAGAAGAGCAGACCCCGAGCCCACAGGCTGATGAATGATCGGCAAGGCTATGTCCCCCAGCCTGCTCGGTAAGCCACTCTCATGTGGATTTTGGCATAAGCGGGCTTTTTGTTGTCATTAGGAGTTTTCCTCCCCCTGGCTGTTCAGAAGTTTCAGATGAAATTTTTCTGATGTTTTTAATGAAAGATGATATTTGCTTACCCATCATAGAAGATATTTCCTCGGCAGGAATGCTGTCGAACATGTTGCATTCACCACATGACACAAAGTCTAAAAATCACAGAGAGACTAATTACTGGAGGAAAATTACACCAAAAGACCTATTTTCTCATGATGAAAATGACAGCCTGGTGCCCCGTTACCTGGCCTGATCAGGCAAATAGCCTGCGCAACATTGTTTCAGCGCTTGGCGTTACAAGCCACCGAAGAGGAAAGAGGCACTTCGGAACTGTAAGCAGCTCAGCGAGAAATCAAGGTGAGCTGTCAGTTAAGTGAGGTCTAATTATAAGTCTCATTTCCAGTATTTATGAATGCGACAGACAGTAACCGGGACTTACCCGCATCCATATGTGGGGCCACTTCAGCAAGTCCTTCTCGCTTTATGCCAGCAACTGAATGATCATCTGGAAGCTTTGACATTCCATGCTGACAGCCAGGGTCTGTCCTGGCCAACAGTGTGAAGTGAGAACCACCCCTCTCCACTCACTCTGCTTTGCCTCTTCTCGCCAAGTCCTACTACCAAAAGGGTCCATGCCTCCCCTGATCAAAAGCCTATTTAAAGAGATAGAAAGGACTCTTTCCCTCCTTAATATGAATTTAAATCACTTCCATTCACTTCCCTTTCTGGTCACAAAAGATCACGTGTTGCATGATTACGTTTATATGAAATGTCAAGAGTTGGCAAATCTATACAGACAGAAAGTAGATTGGTGGTTGCCTTGGGCAGGGAGGGTTGGAGGGACTTCTGTAAAGAAGTCCCATTGCATGCTTGAGAGGAAACTACCCAAGGCCAGTGAAGAAAACACTGGAAAACAGTAGGTTGAGGAGGGAAATAGGGGGGAAGCTGCTGATGGGTTCAGGTTTTTTTTTTTTTAAGATTTTATTTATTTATTTGACAGAGAGAGACACAGTGAGAGAGGGAACACAAGCAGGGAGAGTGGGAGAGGGAGAAACAGGCTTCCCGCGGAGCAGGGAGCCCGACGTGGGGCTCGATCCCAGGACCCTGGGACCAGGACCTGAGCCGAAGGCAGACACTTAACGACTGAGCCACCCAGGTGCCCCTCAGGTTTCTTTTTGGATCATGAGAATGTTCTAAAACCAACTGAGGCGATGGTTGTAGTATATCTGCAAATATACTAAAAACCACTGAGTTGTACACTTTCAATGGGTGAGTTATACGGAACGTGAATTGTACATCAGTAACACTGTTTTCAAAAGTCACTTCTTTTTATCTGTGGTCTTTTTCCCAAACGCAGAAGATTTCAAGTGTCCAAGAACAGGTGAGGACGTTTGGGAGTGGAGAGTGGACGGGGAAGAGGTGAAACCATTTTTGTTCCCCTGAAATCACACTTAAGAAGGCCAGTCTTGGTTTATATTAGAAAGGGGGTGGGTGATTTTGCTTGATATGAATTGGTGTTGCTCCAGCTTTTCAAACCCATAACCGCTTTTGATAAACATAATGTCTCATGACTTCCTTTGAGTAATTTGAAATTTCAAAATAAATTAAATATTACGATTGCAGGCAAAGCAAAGCAATTATAACACGACCTCTCAGAGATGCTTCTACACCCTCTTTTCTCACTTGGAATTGCGATACAGAGGGAGCAGTACATTTTGTTACTAAAACTGCCTGTAACTTTCTCTCATATTATGTCACAGCTGGAAGCAACTTTACGATGTTCCCTTTATCTCTAAAGATACTCATCTGCCAGCTATGCACTAGGACCTGGGGTTGAGGAGACGGGGCTTGAATCCGGTGGGGAAATACAAAAGGAAGAGAAGGAGCTCCTGGATATTGCTTTGCTGGGGAAGGATAAATTTGAGCAGAAAGGGGTTTAGAAACAGAGGGGGGAGGGGCGCCTGGGTGGCTCAGATGGTTAAGCGTCTGCCTTTGGCTCAGGTCATGATCCCAGGGTCCTGGGATCAAGCCCCGCATCGGGCTCCCCGCTCAGCGGGAAGCCTGCTTCTCCCTCTCCCTCTACTGTTCCCTGTGCTTGTGCTCTCTCTCTCTCTCTCTCTCTCTCTGTCAAATAAATAAATAAAATCTTAAAAAAAAAAAAGAAATAGAGGGGGGAGTTCAAGTTCAGATATGACCATACCCTAAGATATCATCATCGGGAATATTTCGGTCAGGCATCCTCTGCCTCCCTCTAGGAGGACATGAAATGTTATGTTGTCTAAGTAATTGACAGTATTAAGGAATTGTTATTCATTTTTTGTAAGCATGGTAATGCTGGTGTGGTTATGCCTTTTAAAAGAGCTCTTATCTTTTAGAAATGCATACTGAAATATTTACAAATGAGATTATCAAATACATGGGATTTGCCCCAAAGAAATCCCAATAATCTTCCCCAGGAGAAGCAGGACAGTGTATAGATGAAAGAAGCCTGGGCATGAGTTGATAATTGTCAAGGCTATATGATGGGTACACAGGGATTCTTTATGTCATTCTATCTACTTATATGTATGTTTGAAGTTTTCCATAATAAAAAAAGAGTTTTAAGAAAAACAATGTTTCTAACCACATGGAAGACAGAAACTGGATTTTTTCTTTAAAAAAATTAGAAAACCAAAAATATATATATGACACAATTGTTTTCAGACATTGAATCATAGGCAACGCATGAAGGGAAAGAAACTAAGTGGGATCTACCATTGCCCCACCATATTGCCAGGAGACAGTTTCCATGAAGCCCAGAATTCTCACTGGAATGGAGAGGACAAAGATTGGAGTTCTTTCAGTTCTTTTTCTGTAGAATATACAGAGCAGAGTACTGGAGAAGGAAGTGCTGGAGGTGGGGGGGAGACAGACTGAGAAAGAGCTCCAGAAATCCGTAAAGAAGTCTCATTGCATGCTTGAGAGGAAACTACCCAAGGCCAGTGAAGAAAACACTGGAAAACAGTACGTTGAATGCTTCCATGAACCACAACAAAAAAAGCCGAGTAATATACAGGACATAAGGCCGACTCCTCCAAAGGGTTTTGCCTTAGTAATAGAGCTCAAATAACCTCGACCGAAGGCAGATTTGGAACTGATCTAACAAATCTTAAAAACAACTCTTGAAAGAATCACACAGCTTCCAAGTAATTTAACTGCTTGCCAGAACAAAGTCCAGCACATTTAAAGAAATACAGCAAAAGCTAAAATGCAACAATGTAAATTCAGAGTGTCATCATCCGATCTGAAGCAGCCAGGCTCATAAAGAAGGAGGAAACTATGATCCATACCCAGGGGAAAGATCAACCAATAGAAACGGAGCAAGACACGGCAGAGGTGATGTAGTTAAGAGAGAAGCATGTCAAAACAGGGGCCCTAAATATGCTCTGTGTGTTCGAGAAGGTAGGAAGAAAACATGAACATGATGAGAGCAATGGAAGATACAAAAAGAATTAAATGGAACTTACTGAGATGGAAACTACAATATCAGAAAAAAACTTTAAATTCACTAGATTGAAAAGCACTGAAGAAGCAATCAGTGAATTGGAAACTATCCAAAATAAAGCACAGAGAGAAGAAAAGCTGAAAGACAATGAACAGGGTACTGGTGATCTGTGGGAAAATACCAGAAGTCCAACATGCTTGGGAATTCAGGATAGGAAAGGTGGGGAATTAAAATTTGAAGAAGCAATGACCAAAATATTTTCAGACTTGATGAAAGCAATAGACTTCCAGATCCAAGAAGCTCGATAAACCTCAAGCAAAATGAACATGAAGGAAACAACCCCAAGCCTCATTTTTTAAAAAAATTTACAGAAAACCAGGACTAAAAAGAAAATCTTAAAAGCAGCCAAATGAAATAGATACATTATATACACAGGAACACAAATAAGAATTTTCCTGTGAAAATCCGTGCAAGCCAAGAGGCAATGGATAAACATATTTAAAGTACCAAAAGATAGGGAAAAAAGATGTCAATACCCCCAAAATATATTTCAAATCTGAAGGTGAAAATAAGACTTTTTCAGACAGACCGAAGCTGAGAGAATTCACCACAATCATCCATCCCTACACTCCATGGATGCTAAAGAAAGCTCTTTAGGCAGAACAAAAAGGAGATAGACAGACGCTGGATGGAAATCTGCACACAAATGAATGAAAAGCAGCAGAAATGCCTGTGATTCCCTCTGGGACCACTCCTGCTTCTTTGTCACTGCGGGCATTGTTCCCTGTCTAGAAGGCTACCAGTCCTTGGGAAGACCACTCAGATCTCTGAATGACGATATCTGAGCCTCCCTGCAAAGCCTTCCCTTACCACCCACCCTCTCAAACCCAACCAGGCACTCAGATGCCCTTCTTCGCCCCCCAGATCCCTGGATATTCCTCAAATGTGCTACTCGTCCCACTCTGCTGTGATTGCTCAGCCCATCCCCACTTCAGACCTCGGACGTCTGGTGGCAGGTCTCCCTCTTAGCTTTGTGAGTAGCTCACTGGCTCCTGAATGAATTAAGGTTAGCTGGATGGGAACCTGAGCGGAACATTGGCAAGACATTGAGCAACTCTGTTCATATTTATTCTCTGCTCATTTATTCATTTGTTGATTTATTCACTTATGGAATGACCTCAAATTCATCAAGGAAAGAGGGAGTTGATCTGTATTCTACTTGTGAAAAACAAGCTGGCATTTGCGACCCCTCTCCCGTGATAGAAACCATAAGCTCACCGAGTCCTTGCTCTGTGCTATTTGAACTGCACACCAGTTAAGACTTTCTGAGAAGCAGATGAGGTTATGGAGGAAAGGAGCCAAAGTGAGCAAAATCTGTTCCTTCATTAGAGTCAAACTGGATAAAACACACACATTTTTTCATATAATATGAAGTTGAATGCTCTCAGCTCCCTACTTTACTTATGTGCTTAGATTGCCTCAGAGGAAATTGTTTAACCTGCTATTCTATTCCTTTATTGTGAAATAAAAAAATATGATGAGGTAAAAAAAAGCATCAAGTTCAAATAATATCTCTGTGCTGTTTATAAACTTGTTTCTGATTTCCTTTCCTATTTTTCCATTTTTCTATTACTGCCTGAGTAATCAATATCCTATTTATTTAAATATGCAATAACTACATACAGTTTTGACCAGTTCATGAGAGTATCAGAAATAAAATACTAGACAAAAATTTCTAGTCACATTTAAAAGAAGTTCTAACTTCCAGAAAATCAAAAAAAAAAAAAAACCATGGAGATTAAAACCTAGTTAAGAAGTTGGTAGTATAGTTATTGGAAGTTGCTTTTTGGATTTATGTATTTTAAAAGGTTGCTTACCCACAACCCCCATTTCTAAGCCTTCTCCTTTTTGAAAGCAGAAAGCCAAATTTCATTTGTAAATCTTTTTCTCTTTATACATTAAGCGGTATTATTCTCACATATTAAGAAATGAAATGCTTTGCTATTTGAACAGCAATTTTTCTGATTTTTTTATTAACTGTTTTAATAATTTGAAAATAACTTATTTATTTATGAGTATTAAACGTTTAACAATGCGCTTGGGTTTGTGAGTAAAGTTTTCAATGAGGCGGGGATTTTTGTCTTCCTTTGTTGTAGTTTGCTATGAATCTTGAGAGCCTAGACAAGGGCCTGGAACAGGGTCCATGGTATCACTCCGTAAATGGTGCAATGAATGAATGAATGAGTTGTGCTCAGCTGTGACAGCCCCAGAATCTTTCCCTCTTGGACCACCAGCCTTTGGAGTTAGCTTGGAAGTGATCTCTGGCCATCTGTTCTCTCTCATTCTGTCCACCTGATCTGTTTACAATATGTTAATGTATTTGATGATGTTATCCACCTTTGACTAATCACTTACCAGTAGACCCCAATGATTATAACAGGAGACCTGGAATGCATTCGCTCACATTTGTAGAGACTTCCTTTACTCACTGGGCTCTCAGATTTCCCCATGACTTTCAAAAACAGTCACGTTTCACTGCCACCACGGATTCTGAACTTGAACGTTTTCCTCGTTTCTGGCCACTGGTTTTCATGTGTTCACTGGGGCTTACCCTTGAGAGTCACCCAAAGCCAGACTATATTCCACACTGAAATATCCCACAGCAAACCTAAGCCCAACCTAAACTCTAGAAATGCTGGCCGAGGGGACCTGGGCACGAAAATCTACTTGCTCTTCTGCAAAGTTTGTCTTATCTGCCAGGATCAGAGAAGTTCCACCAACAGACAGAGAAGTTTCCCTGAGCCAGGGGAGACGCCTAGTTAACTTCAGCGTGGGCGGTCCACAATGCCCACAGGTTTCTGACACAGGACCTTCCCAGACACCAAACCCCAAGACCAGTGAGACACACGTTGGAATCAGCTACAGAATTCCTCCTTATTCTGGCTTACATTCTTAAGGATCCAGAAACCCTAATTATAGATGAGATGTGTTAATGGCCTGTAAGGCAAGAATTTTGAAGATACAAATGAGTATGAGTGAATCAGCACCTTTTAAAAGTCTATACTGCAGAATACCCAACATTGTTTGAACCAAACCAGACCAAACCAAAGCTGCAGCTGCTGACGCGACATTTCTATTAGTTGCTGATAATGATGTTAATTTACAAAATATCATTTCAAACACTGTGCCCACTCATTTTTTTTTTTTAAAGTGATCATGTAACCCAAAAAGTACATTTATTTCAGCAAGGTGGTTTGGTACAGAGACGTTTTAAATATTCTAGTCAAAGAAGATCACTTTTTGCTGTGGTTGTGAAAAACTACCCATTTCCATCAGAAGGGATTTCCAAGCTGTAAATGAAGTGAACTTTTTAAAAGGACACTTAAGGCACCTATGTTTCAAAGAAGTCTCCTCCCATCCTTTCAACGCATAGCTTAGAGAAAATACAAACATGGATATTTTAGGGTCTTACAAACATTGGCCACAGAGAGTGAATTTCAGCTTCATGAATATGAGAAAAAAATCACAAATAGTTATCAAAAATGATAACTATTTTATTCTAGAGTTTACTTGCCTAAATTACTTAAGAAATTTGCTTTTTTAAAATAATAAAATTCCCACAAAAAGTGAACAATATGGGATTCTAAATCCACTCTCCAGACTTGCTTCCCCTGTAATATCTGTAATAGAACAATCCTGAATTAGCTGCTACTTTCCATAATTCTTGTCAGCAAAATCTATCAGTAGTTCTAACTCTGATTATACACGCTGGTAATGTAATTAAACGTGTTTTAAGCCTATCTCTGATGTCACAGTTTCAAATATAGCCACATAAATTTTAGCTATGAGTATTTCATACATAATTTATATATACAAATGTGTTTGCATGTGTACCTGGATTAAGTATAATAAATGTAAATTATATAATTTATATCTATATACGTTTAACTGTGTTTAGTTTCAATCAGACAATGGTTTGATATATATTTTTAATGAGGGAAAATCCTACTGCAATATTAAGATTTTGTGTTTTGCAGACTTCATTTCTTAGTATTTTTTTAATTAAAAAGACAAATACATTTCAATGTTCTTTTTAGTAAATGTTATGCTTCCTGCTCCAAAACAACCTTAAGTTTATAAATAAGAGTTAATGAATACAAGAACCGTGTTATTCCATGAGCTTGTGAACAAATGGTTTAGAGTCAAACTACAATTCTTTCCAAGTTGTATTTTCACACAATACAGTTTATAAACAAGTTTTGGGGGAAGAGGGATTGCTTTTGTCTTGTTTTGTTTTTCTATATTTTTAATAAACAAAATTAAAAATCTGCCTCTGAAACGACTTAGAGACGAGCTGGATTTCTAACCCATCACAAAAATGGACTTGCACTAAATTGGGGGATTTCTCTGGCCATCAAATGCTCTTCTGCGTTTTCTCTGTGAGGGCATTCCAGGCAGGCATGGGGATGGTTCTGGAACAGTCTGCAGCCTCACGTGACACTTTCCTCATTGAAGAACGAGGAAGCCTCCATGGCATCCATTCCTGAGAACTTGATCAGAAATAGATCCTGAGAGAAGTGACACTAACCTTGGACTCTCTCACACCGTAAATTGTCTCTTTTGTAATTGTGACAGACATTCCCCCAGGTTCTCCCTTCCATACGACTCCCATGATCACTTTATCCTTTCTCTTGCTGCTGCCAAATGGAGTGGAGTTCCCGGAGTTTTGACACCTTGTAAAGACATTCCAGTGGATTCTAGCACACCCAAACAGATGGTGTGAAAAGAATACAGGGGAAGAAAATAGAGCCCTCTTGCCAGATTCTCATGTATTCTAGGTAACATCGTGTTCCAGGAGAAGAAAAAAAATAAAAAGGAACTGATATCATTGTTACTGCCTGCTTCCTGAGCCAAGCCACCATGCTTCTGCCAAAGATAACAACGTCTTTAAGATGGCTACAAAAACTCCTAACATTACATGAGGTAAAAGGACTAGACCTACGAGGGGGTATAAAACAATAATCTGTATTATTGTTATACTGTGTTACATTGACGCTTACACAAAACAATTTTTTTTCCTTTTAGCTAAGAATGACATCCAGCTCAAAATAACATTTCTACTTCTTTTCCTTGTCCAGTGTGCTGGAAATCTCTACTGAGCTTCTTCTCTGAGGCTGGCATTGACTTTCTCCACATATTAAGGCTAGTGACATGAGAACAAAGTATATGAAATGAACATTAGGGAAGAAGTAAATTTTTTTTCCCCAGACAACCATACACACACACACGCACACACAAGCACATGAATAGATGTTTAATATCATTAGCCATTAAGGAAATGCAAATTAAATCTACAGTGAGATTCCACTATACAACTATCAGAATGTCTAAAACAAAAAAATAGTGATAATACCAAATTCTGGCATGGACATGGAGAAACTGGATCACTCCTCCATTGCTGCTGGGAATATAAAATGGAAACAGTTTGGAACTTTGGAAAACAGCTTGGCAGTTTCTTTAAAAACTAAACTAGCAACTTCTATACAACCCAGCAATTATACTCCTAGGCATTTATCCCAGAGAAATGAAAACTTATGTTCGCACAAAAACCTGTACACGAATGTGTATAGCAGTTTTATTAATAATAGCCCAAACCTGGAAACAACCAGGCGTCCAACGTGTGCAAACTGTAGTTAAACACTATGAAGGGAGGTGGGGGTGGCTAAAAAGGGGCAGCAGGAGGGATCTGGTGGTGATGGGAATGTTCTGGATCTTGACTGCATCCATGTCAACATCCTGGCTATGAAATCATATTTGTAAGATGTTACCATTGGGGGAAACTGGGTAAAGGGTACCTTGGATTTCTCTGTGTTATTTCTTATAACTGCATGTGAATCTGTGTCTCAAAATAAAAAGTTAATTAAAAAATATGACTCCTGGGGTGCCTGGGTGGCTCAGTCATTAAGCGTTTGCCTTCGGCTCAGGTCATGATCCCAGGGTCCTGGGATTGAGCCCCACATCGGGCTCCCTGCTCCTTGGGAAGCCTGCTTCTCCCTCTCCCATGCCCCCTGCTTGTGTTCCCTCTCTTGCTGTCTCTCTCTCTCTGTCAAATAAATAAATAAAATCTTTTTAAAAACTTAAAAATAAAAAAATAAAAATATGACTCCTGTTACAATAAAAAAATGCAATCTGTATAAAGACACAAAGGAAAATATGGATCTTTTGCATAGATAAATTTGAAGATGATAGTGACCCAAACAGATTTAAGCCTCCACATTAAAACAGATTATATATATATATATATATATATATATATACACAACAATAGATTACTTAGCTTTAGTCAAGAAAGGAGTCATAGTCTCTTTATGTCTTCATCAGCCTATTCAAAGGATTGGAGAAAGAACATTATGGGTACTCTATCAAGGATATAATGGATGGATGACACAATTAACATTACTGCAGCACGATGCTCCTTGGGTGTGCAGATAGAATTATCGAAGCACCACTCTCTGGTCATAAATCTGGCTTGTCTAGAGGCCATGCATGCTCTCTCATCCATATCCCTTGGGACCAATGACATGAACTATTGAATGGCTAACCAAAAGTAAGGTACAGAATATAGTTTAGAGCTAGCATGTGACCCACAGAGATATAAAACTCGTGACCTTGGTCTCATTGGTTTTTCTGCCTTGTCTGTCAAACACATTTGAGTTTAAGAGACTGAGAGACCACATCATATGAGAAGGAGAAGCTCCCTTTTTGCAAGCCCTCTGGTTCTTGAAATGCTTACCCAGATTCTCATGCCCACTTCTCATTTGCCATCTGGCCTTTTCTTCAACTCTGGCTCTTCCTGGCCTGCTCATTTCTCTTCCTTCTTATACCTTCTTTTCCTCTGCTTCTCCCTCAAAGTTCTCCGCTCATTCATTCCTTGTCCTCTCTTCCCATACCAAGGCCCTGCTTCCTCTCCAGCTCAGGTGCCCCTGCTCAGCTGCTGAGTTCTCTTTCTTGTATTTGAAATGTCCTGACTCCACAGTTATATCATCCAGGACTCAGCCACACATAGGCCTACATAGAAAGGAAATTATTTCGCTCTTTAGTAGACGCTTTTGACTCTACAAAATTCCATAAATAGAACTGTTTTGTTTTGTGGGGGTTTTTTTTTTGTTTTTTTGGTTTTTTTGGTTTTTTTGCTTTTTCTGTCTTTTGAATTACATATGATAATCCCCGCAGTGCTCTAGAACACCTTTCTACTCTGGGACTTTGGCCAGAAAGTGTTGATGAGGACACATATCTTTCCAACTGCCTGCCCCCTATTCATCTCCCTTCTCCTTTCTATGAACCCCCCTTCCTCTTTCTGTCTTACCCAGACCTCCCCTGTGTAAAACTTCATGGGTTTTTTTTTCTTTTTGTTTCTTACCAAGTATGACACCACACATTTTGGTTAGAATCACACACACACACACACACACACACACACACACACACACACACTAGCAGCAGAAACAGCAAACTTATTTTCAGGTAAAATCAATAAATGAGGATTGTCTTGTGCTATGATCTCTACCTCTCTGCCCCAACACATATTCTCCTGTATTCTGGGCTCTAAACAGCCAATAACTTATGCAGGGAAGGAGGGGTGCAGGGAGGGGTTTGTAGGAGCTACAGTCACATAAATAACACCATTTCCACGGGGGGAAGCTATGCGATATGATTTTATTGCTGCCCCTGACCATTGGCACTAAGTCTCTAGCCCCATCATTGGTAACAGAAACAGGACAAAAGCAAAAAAGGGGAAAAAAGAAAAGAGAGGGAGAGAATCTCTGGTTTTTAGCACACCGGCTTAGGCATGCAATCCCTGTTTCACTGTTTGACTTTGTTTTATTTTTCGCTCAACCATTTTATGGTCACTGTGACGACATAGTCCAAACAGAACCATTTAGAAAACAAAACAGTCAATAAATCACTGAGACTGCTTAGATGTAAGGCCTAGACCATCCCCTTACAATAAAGCCACTTGTGTTTTTCACTCTGGATCACTTTCCCTGGAAAAGAAACTTGCCTTATTTATCGGAGGTAAGAGAAAGGCAACAAATTAATGATTTATGTGAGCGTGATAAAGTTGAAAATCACATGTCTAGATCTTCCCAGACCTGGAGTCTCCTCAAAAAAGTCAGTCCTCAAATTGAGTGCTTGGACCACAGACTGCTCTCACCGGTCAATTGGTGATATATGTGTTTTCTGTGGGATTTTGACTGTGGAAGCAACAAATTAAATGAGCGATAGTGATAAAATAGCTCAACGGTTAAATAACTTCAAGATTTTGAGTTGCATGTGGGAAATCTTAGAAATTTGTTTTGCCTATTAAGGCCCAATGGATAACAGTTCATTAATTTATTGTTGTATAACAGACCTAATGGTTCAGAACAATTCATTATTGCTCACAATTCTCTGCGTTGGCTGAGCTCAGCTCTTCTGCTCCATGAGGGAGAAGCTGAGATCACTCATATGGTGGTATTCACCTGGGAGCTCAGCTAGAACTGGATCATCCAAGATGGCACCTCATCTTCCAGAACCCCTCTCCTGTGACTCTTCCTCATTTAGTGGTTGAGCCCAAGCTTCTTTATCTAGCAGCTAGAGCATCATAGAGAGGCTGGAGCCAAGGTAGATGCTGACAGACCTCTTACGAGTGAGACCCATAACTGGCCCAGTGTCACTTTTGCCGCAGTCTGTTGGTCAAAGCAAGTCAAGGCCAGACCAGATCAGAAGGGAGAGGAAATTGCTTCCACCTCTTGAAGGGAGGAGGAAGATGCATGGTCATAGATGGGAGTTTTTGGCCATCTTTGGGGACAATCTACCCCAGATGAACAGGAAAGAATGCAGACTCCTTCTCCTATAATATGCCACATTTAAAACAGGGTGATTTTAGCTGATATTGATAACATTTGGAAGTTAGTGAAAAATAACGCTTGTTTCCTTGCAAACAATATGATCTATTTTTCTAAGACTATTAACAAGAACTCCTTACTGCCCTTCCAGTGGGCCCCCAAATCCCCAGTGTTAGAGCCATTCCTTTGAGTTACGCCGTCTTTAGGAGGCTGCCCCCAAATGCAAACACCTCTGGTGTTGATTTAGTGTCAGCCACTAATGCCTTTGAGCGAATCAGAAATTAGCAATGAAGTGAATAAGAGACCTTTGGGGCAGAGTTCTTAGTCCACAATCCATCGTTGGGCTTTGGGCATTTAAAAGACCTTGAAATCACTTTCAAAATGTTGTAGTTATTGTGTGCATTTTTCTTCAGTTTCTCAAATGGGGCAAATACCAAAAAGGTTAAGACACACTATTCTGAGGGCACGGTCACAAATAAGTCTCCCTAGGGAAAAGGCAAACCAAACAATTCTCTTTGGTGAATACTTCACAATGTAGCAGGTAATTGTCTTCTGATTATCTAACACCTTCACCTATGTCTCCCCCCAACACACATTCTATCTTTATATGTGGAAGGAAAGGTCTTCACTTCTGCTCACATCCCCCACTCAGCAGAATCCTTTAGAGTCCTCAACGTGTATCTAATCTAGTTCTCAACTCATATTCCTCCGGATCCTTCTAGAGCTAAATGAGGCCAAGGAGGAGCATGCCTCCAGGGAGAACCCAGGCAGTGACTGGGGTCAGGCTTGCCCCCATTCAAACAGAGCAACTCTACCTTCCACTTGACCTTATACTTACATATACGTTTCCCTTTGAAGAATGAGTCCTGAGGCTAAAAGAAGTTTGAGAATTACTAACAAGCCCAATGCCTTTATTTTCCAAGGAATTAAAAAATGGTGTTCAATGGCTTTAAATAATTTTCTCAAAGTCTGGAATGAGAGCTAGACTAGAACTGTAATTTGTGTTTCCTGACACTTAATTCTGTAAGTGTTCTAGTCAACACACTATCCCCCACCGACCACCACCAAGGACAGACCCTACCACCTTCTTGGACACCAGAGTGTGCCCTCCCCAAACTCCAATGCACGTTTTCCACCCAAGCCACAAATGTCTCCAGTCAAGGAGCAGCCAATTGATGAGTCTAGAACTTAGGATAAATCCAGGAGGAAAGCAGCCTGCGCTAGGCAACAGAGAGGGAGGTGGGATGGAAGAATAAGGGAACTCCAAGGAGGCCATGGAAGAGGCTAGCTCCACGTTGGTCTCACTATTGGACTGTGACCTCACCTTGATTCGTCCTACAGCTTTCTTTTTCTGCCAAAGAATGAATTCAAAGGAGCAACAAACGGCCTTCTTTTTTCTTATATAATGCAAAAACACACTGTCCCTGATCACTTAATTCCTGACAGCTAGAAAGTACATTTCAAAGTCATACAGCATATTCCAAGCCTTCCAAAATGCCTAAAGGAGAGAATACTAGACAAACCCCAATAAAGATATGTGTATAGATTTCTATACTTGCAGTGTTAATGGGCCTTGATGAAGACCACTGTGATTTTAATGCATTGTATTGTTTTATTCCTACTGTATTTTTAAATAGAACATCTCAAAACAATTAGATTAATTAAATATCCACGGGGATGCAGGAAATGTTTTCTTATCACACTTGGGGACTTGACCAGCTCAGCTCCTCGGATTTTTTCAGAATGAAGGATTCTCACTCCATCGGAGCCTTGACAACTACTTCAATCTGTCATCAGGAAGAACATTTCAGTACCTGGAAAATTGTAAGACTTCTTGAGACTTAAATTTGCCAAATGTAGCTGCACAGTTTAGGGGGAAGCCATCCTTCACCATGAGTGGCGAACTTTTAACCTCCCTAGCTTATTGTCTGAGAACGCAGAGTGGGTCGTGGTCTTGGGGAGTAAAATACTGGTTAGAAAGGTTAGAAAAAGTCACTGAGCAATTTTTATTGTCTATGTTTCATCAAGATACTGAAAGTTGAAAATTTCCCCCCGTGCTAATAACACAGTATTAGTTACACTTGACTGCTTTGTTGGAGGCAAACCAACCTCACTTCTGTTCTCTCAAGCCTAAATTCCAAGAGCGGCCAGGTTTTTAAGAAAACAAAAGCTTCCATAATCTCTAGTAGAGGTTGGTGTCAAACCACAGGAGTTCTAGCAAAGACCACATATTATCATGAGCTGCAAACATTAAAGAATTCTGTGGCATGACAAGCTCTAAGAAAGAAACTCTTAAAAGAGACTCATTTTTCTCCACAATGCCAGCTGCAAGAATAAACTAGCAATGAACAAGAGGTTGAGAGTTAGAAATGAAAAGACCATGGGTTCCTCCATTTCATGGCCAAGTCGTTTGATAACCTTCGGTAAGGCATTTCATTCACCTAAATGTCTCTACCCGGGGACTTGCTGGTTATGCCCTTTGTGAATGGTGAGTTTGCACAGTTGCATGAGAGATTCTTTTTCCTTTTGTAGGATGATAGGGCTGTCAGTGTCCACCAAAGACTACCACTTCTCAGCCGAAGCAGTAGAGCAGACTGGTCAGGAGCACCGACTCAGCCCTGGAGGACAGGGCTCCACCCACAGCTTGGCTTTTTCCCTTGCAACTCTGTGACCTTGGACGGGCTATTCCAACTCCCTGCATCTCAGTGTCTGCAACAGTAAAATGTCAATGATTTAACTATAGTCCCACTGAAAAGGGTGTAAGGATTAAATGCATTAATGGCTTAAACCATTTGGAACAGTGCCTGGCATACCCAAAGTGATACAAAGTAGCCGTTAGCCTGCCTACTCTATAGCTTAAGTCAAAGGAATCAAACTATTTCTCTTCAGTGTTTGAAGATCGTCAATTTCAGGGCCTCCTGTAGCCTGCCCCTATTCTAGCATTTCAGGATCCTCACTGAGGAAATGAGATTGTTTAAAATAAATATAAGCCTATTTTTCTTAGAAACCTTTAGCAACTACACTGCCTAATAGGTTTCATTTGAGAATGCAGATCAGAGATGAATTACAGAGAAGACCAGTTCTTTAATTTTTTTACTGCTTAACCACCTGCAAACTCTGAAACCAACTAATCCCATTGTACAGAAAAGCAGAATCCAGGAATGACCAGAGCTCGTGGTATTAAAGAGGTAAGGAATATTAGCAATCATTTAGCCCAAACTCTTAGTTTTGCAAATAAGGAAACTGAAGCACAGAGCAAGACATGTCTCTGGTTCCTTTAATATACCAGAAATTATACTTAATAGCTAATGGTTTCAAAAAAATAATTAGTGGTATCCTCTCGATATGTTTACCTAGATGGCTATAATTTATTCTAGTATTACTGTGATTATTGGACTGTGTTTCTGAACTTCTTGCTTTTCATGGCTTGCTTAAATAAGAAAATCATCATCTATACTTAAAAACCAGGAGTCATAAGGAATGATGGAAATGGATCTTATCTCTGGAATAGACCAAGCAAAGTTGTCCTTTCTGGTTAGCCACACCCTAGAACCCAACAAGGGTGAGGAGATTTCTCAACCATTAATTACACTGTTCTCTGGGAACACAGGACTCAGGGAAAGCTCAATACCTTCATCACAAAGATGGTCATATCTTTGAGGATCATCAAAAAAAATGTACTCAAGCTCTTAAGACCACTAACTGCTCAGTCCACTAATGTGATCCCCTTGAAGTCTGTCATTTGAATATTGTATGATCTAGATGGGATTTTTCCCAACTCATTTTTATTATCTTGTATCGGACAATGACATCATTTTTTCCTGGTGACCCCTTTCCTGCATCGTTTATCTGAAACTTTAAAAAACAAAAAGGTGCCGCACCACTGCTAAAGCAGTTCAGCACTACCTGGACACATGAACCTGAGAAAAATGAGTAAACCTCTTATCCTCCATGAAGCCATCTTACTCATCTTGTTAATAAATCTTGCACTCTTCAATATAATAATCACTTCCCATACTGGGAATAGAAAATATGATGAACTGAATTTCTGAAATTCACTTGAGTCTTGAACATAGAAATAGTTGGTTCAATATCAGTAGATACGGATACTGTGTCCAAAATAGCATCACTATAATTTCCCAGTGATAGGGCTTGACATAAATAGTGTGTGTGTAAAAATTGAGAGTTTGAAATTTGATTTTCCTGACTAGTTAATTCATTCAGGTTTTCTCTGCCTCTCATTGTCTTTGGCTAGGCTATTTAACAATTCTGAAAAGATAGAAGTCAAATTGTAGGAACCTGGTAGTAATGCAACTAACTCCTGTCCATAAAAATGCAAAAATCTGGGGGCCCTGATTGACTCAGTCAGTAGAACATGTGACTCTTGATCTCAGGGTTGTGAGTTCGAGCCCTGTGTTGGGTGCAGAAATTAGTTAAAAATAGAGTCTTTTAAAAAAATGAAGGGACGCCTGGGTGGCTCAGTCGTTAAGCGTCTGCCTTTGGCTCAGGTCTTGATCCCAGGGTTCTGGGATCGAGTCCCACATCGGGCTCCTTGCTCAGTAAGGAGCCTGCTTCTCCCTCTCCCTCTGCTGCTCCCCCTGCTTGTGCTTTCTCTCTCTCTCTCTCTGACAAATAAATAAATAAGAAAAAAAAGAAAAGAAAAACAAATCTGTCCAGTGGAAGTTTGACATCCCTCTCCCACTGTGAAAGAAGTCAGTTTTGCATTTATTTACACAAATTTATTTTGGCATTCCTAATGACCTATAAATGTATCTGGTCTTTGGATTCTACTTTGAACCAGTTATAATACTTTTCTGGTTCTCTCATTTTTTTTTTAAGATTTTATTTATTTATTTGAGAGAGAGAGAATGAGAGATAGAGAGCACGAGAGGGAAGAGGGTCAGAGGGAGAAGCAGACTCCCTGCTGAGCAGGGAGCCCGATGTGGGACTCGATCCCGGGACTCCAGGATCATGACCTGAGCCGAAGGCAGTCACTTAACCAACTGAGCCACCCAGGCGCCCTGGTTCTCTCATTAATTAAAAAGTTAAATAAAATCTTTGACATGTGTTCATTTTATGTTCATTTCAGAATCATGGTTTTACCTTTAAGACAATCCTTTCACATATGTAGATAAACATATGTAAAGTATCATTAACTCGGACTTATTTTAGAAGGGGAAAAAGCTTTCTGATTAGAGCATGTCCAAAGAAAATTTCAATGCTTTTAATACATTCAAGTTTATACTAAGAGATATCTAACAGAAGTCAATATTTAATAAATGACTTAAAATGAGTATATACTTTTTCTAAATAAATTGGTGTTTCTAGAGCATTTAAACACAGCAGCGTATTTTAACTGATTTTAAAATCTTCCTCTAATTTTATTTATACTCTCTTTAAAAAGAAAAAATATGTGCTATGTAATGAAAGACTTCAGCCCAATTATTCCAAATTACAAATTAGTGAAATCTCACTTTAGTGAAATTTTACATATGTAAATTGATAGAACACTGATTCTTAGAATGCTTATAATTGATGAGATTGACACCTAAAACATCAGATAAAACACAATGCAGGAATCCCTTCTAAATTGATCTTGATGGGTAATCCGCCAGGCTCTGCCTGAACACATCTATTAACAGGAAGTTCACTCTTTCAAGAAGGTCGTGTCATTGTTAAAAGCTTCTAGGATTTGAACATTTTCCCTACAGTTAATCAAAATCTCCCTCCTTGAAACCACCACCCATTGGTCTTAGTTGCAGTTTCTATAGAAATAGACATGTAACCTGTCCTTTATCTTCTTTTTCCTCTAATGGCACAATTTACCTGGCCCTTGGGGACTCTTTGGGGGACAAAATAGGTCCAGAAGAATTATCATAAACTAGGTCTCACCACCTCAAAGGCAAGAACTAACAACTGGAAGCAAGGATGCCTTGGCTAGTGCTGTAAACTATTCAAACGAACCCCTCTTAAACACAGAGTCTAAATCACGTAGAGGTGATAGTGCTTTTCCTTAGTTCTCATGGGTATTTTTCTAGGTATTCTGTTAAACCCAGAACCTTTGATTGAAAATTAAAAGCCCCCCACAGCCAAAACACCTGATTCTTTTGAAACCAAAACAACAAACAATAAAATAAGATGTCGCCCCATTTTGCCCTATTACCCTATAATTCTAAGAATGTCATAGAACCTTTTCTGTGCAGATATTTTAGAATACTTTCATAGTTTGTCAGAGAAATAGCCAACCTACTGCTTCAAATGACACCATGATACCAAAAGTGTCTAGAGAATTCTTTTGTTGTGGCACCCTTCCTCCAATGTCAAGGCTTATTCAAAATAATGTAGAGTTTAAACACTAAGACATCTTATAGTTTCCTCCATGACTTTCTCCTTTCATCCATCTCTTTCCTCAAGAGGAAAGATTCAATGTATGGACAGATGACTAGAAATAGATTCCCTTAGAGAAGGGACAAGCTGCAGAATGCAGGATTTCCCACTACACCGGCGAGAAGAGAGAAGTCCTGCAGCTTTTATGGATTATTTTGCTAGGGAATAAAGAAAATCTTGCCATGTTCCCTATGTCAGATGTAAAAATAAAAAACATAGAGGAGAAGAATGGGGCCATAAACTTGATACAACGTATTGCAATAGAGTTTCATCAGATAAACTACGGAGACAGTTTCGATGATGCTCTTGTCAGAAAACACATGGTATGAAACACTGTATATGCGCCAGATAGCTTCTGCACTTTCAGAAATGTCACTTCTAAAAATGTCTATCCATTTGGAAAATAAGTATGCAATAAATCTGTAAATATTTATTATAAAAGCAATAAGAAAACAGTAAAGAATGAATGCAGTTTCTGACAACACTGCATAAACTGTTAACAACAGACCTTTGGAGCCGACAGCTCTGTTTCTAGATCAGGGGCCAGGGCTCGAATGTTGCAATAACTGGGGCCATATCAGTACGTGCCATCCCCGCCCTCCCATGCTAGGAGGTACACCTGATCGAGATGCCAAAGATGAGATGGAAAATGTATAGATCTTGTGTTTCTGATTCCATATGTCTTACTTGATCAATGGACCAAAATAGCTACTCTTTGGAATTGAAATGCAGTAAGAACTTGCTGCTCTTCTTTTTTGTTCGCAGTCCAATAGGAAAGGGCTGGGAGATGAGAACAGGAAGAGAACCTCCCAAAGACAAGAGAATAGTCACACTTCTGCAGGACTTGGGCCACCCGGAAGCTATTATTTGAAAACACCCCTTTCTCCTGGGCAATGAGCTCTCTGTTTTGCCTGGTAACCCAATCCTCCTGAACTCATGGAAGAAGAATGGTTAGGAACAAATTGCTGGAGGCATGAGGTATTAATGACCTCCTCTTAAAAAAAAAAAAAAAAACTTTCTATTTGGACACTTTTTTTTTTTTTTTAAGATTTTATTTACTTATTTGACAGAGAGAGACACCGCGAGAGAAGGAACACAAGCAGGGGGAGTGCGAGAGGGAGAAGCAGGCTTCCTGCAGATCAGGGAGCCCGAGGCGGGGCTCGATCCCAGGACCCCGGGATCATGACCTGAGCCGAAGGCAGACGCTCAACGACTGAGCCACCCGGGCACCCTGGTATACCTTTTCTAAATAACTGTCTTCTGGACATCTTAGCTCAACACTTCTTGACTTAATCCACAGAATTAGAACATCTGCTCCAAATCGAAGATTTACGGAGGGAATTATACCTACTCCATCTAGAGATTGTTTGCCTCTGATGTCATTCTTGATTAGATGATTTTGGAATTTTGATTGCTTCACATTAGATCATTATGATTTCAAAATGCAGCTTGTAAATGTATTCAGTTCATCAAGGGCTATAAATATAAATCTTCAACTACAGATTTCTCCCTTGCTTAGGTCCCCTTAGATGCTCTCAGGTTGGTGGGAGACCAAAAGAAGTCTCTTCAAGAAAAGGTGAGAAAGTCCTACATTAGAAACAATTTTCTAAACATCTGGTCTCATATTCAGGAGTTTGATAATCATGAGCATTTTCTGGTTTTAAATTTAAATTAATGGCTATAGGGTAATGAAATCTGGCTCTTTGGAAAAACAGATGTAAAAAATGTAAGGACTATTCATGCTCTGTTCAGTACAACAATTACATGATTAGATAATAAATTCCTCTAGATTTTTCTACGTGGTTTTGGGGTCTACCTTCAACTTTCTATTCCAAAGCTAACTATCCATTTCCTATTCATACACCCTTGCACTATAGTGAGATTTGGATCCAACATGGAGGTGGCGGTGGAGGAGGGGCGGAGTGTTATATCTATTTATAGGGAAAAAAGAGATTTCAAAATTCCTGAATTAAAATTCAATTTAATGTATTTTAAACCCCAAATTCCCTGGAACTTGACTTACTTCTTTCCTGATTTTAATCAAGTATATATACTCTAAAAACTTTTAGATTCTAGGATTCTACAAGTTTTATGTGAGTTCTACATGAAATCATGTCACTGCTTCTATTTGTGTTTAAGAACTCTAGGAAAGGGACGCCTGGGTGGCTCAGTCATTAAGCGTCTGCCTTCGGCTCAGGTCATGATCCCAGGGTCCTGGGATAGAGTCCCACGTCGCGCTCCCTGCTCTGCAGGAGCCTGCTTCTCCCTCTCCCTCTGCCTCTCCCGCTACATGTGCTCTCTCTCTGTATCTCTGTGTCTCAAATGAATAAATAAAATCTTAAAAAAAAAAAAAGAACTCTAGGAAAGAGGAATAACAAAATGTGTACCAGCAAGCTGGTGGGTCAGTTTGCAGGGGAAGGAGAAAGAAGCATCATTTATTTCCACAAGGCTGCAGTTCAGCATGAAAACTAGCCTATCTGACATGCAATTATGTGTCATGAGTTACAGTGGTAATTAAGTCTCTAGAACAGCAAGCTACCTCGGGAACCCCCTAGGACTTCAGGTGGCTGGCTCCCAACTCTGAATCATCTAGTACTTCACTGTGGATCATTCATCTACATCAGTCCTTTATTTATCACCATCCTAAGCCAGGGGACTGCAGTTGGCTCTAAAGCACATTTTCTTCTTTGCATGCCTACTTGCTCATGTTTCCATTTCCTGAACTTCCTTTGAAAAGGAAGCCCGATATCTCAGATGGGATAAAAACCAAGTGTCTTCATCATTTTCTTTTCTTTCTTTGCCACCCCTCCTGTCTGCCTGACCAAGGAACTGAGTCAAGGCATCAGTAACGGTCAGTTACATCTACCTCTTTTCAGTCCCCCTTGCACACCCCGAGAGTTGGTGCATATTGCCAGTAGTACTTTTCATTCATTCATTCAGCAAATATTTACTGAGGCACCAACAGCTGAGGCACATAGACTAATTATCTGAGAAGGGAGAGAAAGAAGGAAACAAATGAATAAAATGAGAGCCATAAATCCAAAGGGAGATGTGCTTTTATAGGAACACCCATAAAGCCAGGCTGTTTTTGAGCTTCTCAGTCTCTGTGTGGCCCCTCTTTGAATTTGGCAGCACTACCCGCCCCCGTGATGGAGTCATATGTAAAGAATTAAGCATCAAAGAGGTGTCATGTTATAGAGTGTATGAACTTTTTATGTACTCACCCAATGGGAATATGAAAGAAAAATGAGGGAAGAAATGCTCACACCATATCCAGTGGATCCATGTCTTGGTGCATGATAGGCAGAAGCAAATCAGTCCAGGTTGTGGCTGATGGGCCACTTATGTCTACTCTAGGCCCCATTAACTTATACTAGCAATTTTGGAGAAGTAATTTCTTCTGCCAGATGGCAGCCCAGAAGTAGCTCTCTTGATGAGTGAGGGAAGTCACTCCCCACTTCCTTCCTTGGCATCCCCAGTGCAGCCCCCTCACTTTGTCCCCACAGGCTGGGACTGGGCAGTGGGATCCACGCAGACCATTATTAAATGACTCATGTCCTTAGCGTGACTTGATTGTAAAGGTTACTCACAACAACAACAGCAGCAGCAGAGCCCCAGCTCTGCAGTGGGTATTTGTCACAACTCAGTCAAGATAATAGGGAACCATTGAAGGGAACACCTACTCTCGGGTAGGAGAAGAGCAGTGTTTGCAACCTGAGGTGATACTCAATTGAACACTTTCATCCACCCTTTAGAAAAATTTGACCCTTACAACAGAATCAATTCTTGGTTTACTGCTAGTTACTCAGTTGAGACCACAGACTCATTTCTGCCCATGACTTTGCCAATCATAATGGCATCCACACCTTCAGTCAAATCAATAGTGTGCCCGCTCTGGTTCCCTGGGTCCTCTTGGTGCTGCCAATTATGACAGGAGGTGAGAGAGTAGCAGCTCCAAACCTCAAAGCCAAATTAATCCTAACCCACTCAATTTCAAAATCATCAAGAAGAAATTAAAGAAAATAAAAATCAGCAAACCTCTTAAGTGGTGATTTATATTTAAGGAAGGCATATCATAAAATAAGACAAAAGCAGCCTGTAACAATCTTTTGTTGCAAAAAAAAATAAGGTTTGGAATTGTTCAACAGACAACAAAAAAGGAAGTAGGGAATTATTAGAGATGTCCTCTAGAGTTGCTATAACAGATGAGTAGCTCTAGAGGATGATGGGGAATAATCGGCCCAGTAAATGACTCAGAAACTAATAGCAAGAAAGGGGAGTGTACATTTGTTAAGGGCTAACTTATGTCAGGCAGCATGTGACTACACAGATCATCTTATTTAATCCTTAAAAGAGCCTTGTTTGGTAAATATTACTATTCTCAGTTCATAGTTAGGAATATTGGGACTTGGAAAATATTAAATATAATATTTAATATGTCATATATAAGTATGGTGAACATTTGCTGAGCATTTGTCCCTTTTTGGCTCCCTGGCAACCAAACATTTTGAATATTTGAGAGACCCTTTCTGGGTGATTCTCAATGCTCCTATTAAAGTAGCCTTGCCAACGAAGGCAGACACTCCTTCTTCCTCCTACTGGTGCACAGGGCACACAAATGTGACAGGTCCACTTCAAAACCCCAGGACTTGCCTCTTGAGTTAAGATGCAAAGGTCGCCCAACAGGAATATGAAAGTAAAATGAGGGAAGAAATTCTCACACCATATGCGGTAGATTCATGTCCATGGCAGCCTGGAAAGCCTGGTTATAAGGCAGTACTGAAAATTCAACAGCAGAAAAATTAACAATAAACACTGTGTATGATTAAATACCAAGAAGGCAGTATAGGCTATCACTAGTGGGAATTCTGAAATAGAACTCCCTTTATGAGTTAGAATAGTCAGGGAGAAGTTGATGGAGAAGCTGGGGCTTTGATCACACCTTGGAGTGAAGGTATGATTTGGAGAGGGAAGGTCATTACTGATTACAGGAATACTGCATGAAGATGAGCATGGTATGTTCCAGGGATCTGCTTTCAAACAGGAATAACACTGGGAAGGCCAGAGATTCAACATTGGGGTAAAAAGTCCTTGAGGTGCTACTGAAGGTCATTCAGCCAGGGGGCACATAAGGGGGAGCGGTGTTTTCAAAAGATTGCACAGTGTCAGACAACATGAATTTAAGGAAAAAGAGCACAGTGACAGGGCTTGTGTTTCAGGAAGAAGAGCTCCTGACTCAGAGTCTATTTGGAACTGAAGGCCCAGTTCTAGATGCTCAGCGACGTGGGGAAGACATGATGAAGAAGCTGCTACCGGCAGGACCGGCTTGAAGGAAGAGCCACCAGAGTGGAGAGCCAGGAAGAGGCAGGAGCAGAGGAACGCTTCCTCTTTATTCCTTTCACAGGGTGCCCCCCAGGCTCAGGGACTGGTCCTGTTCAATAGTCCAGAGGCTTCCTGCAGTAACCACTCCCCACACCACCACCCCAGAGTACCAGAGCTGAAATCAAGTCTCCGCTTCCAAACCCTGGGACCCATTTAGTCCTCACTAAATATGGCGGCCATCTGTTTCGCATGTTCAGGATCATCCTGTCTGCACTTGTATTTTTCTTTAGAATTGGCAAGACAGTTATAACTTCCCCTCTTCTCAAGAGAGGGACTTTGGGATCCAGAAAACAGAATTGCTCTCAAGTTGCAGATATGACATGTGCCCAAGGAAGAGCCTGAGGTCTATACTAGGGGGACTGATGATGCCAGGGGTGAGGGCAGGGAGGGATGGGGGATTTCAGATTTTAAAAACCAGGTAGGCAGTTGCACAATAGTTATGTAGAATATAACCTTTGGGGAAAATAGATAAAGGGTACAGGGGACCTCTCTGTACTCTTTTCACAACATTCTGTGGATCAGTATTATCTCAAACTGAAAAGTTAACCAAAAAAGCAGCATGTTTAGATGTCAAAGAAGGGGGGAGGGAGGTGGGGAGAGACTAGCAAAGAAAAAGGCTCAGAGGAGCAGACCTCCAGGTCAGAGGCCCAGGCAAATCTTTCTCCAACTCTTCTCAAGGCACCCCTTGTCCCCAGTGTGTCCAGCCACTAGCCTCACTCCCACTGCACATCCTCCCTCCCTAAACCCTGCAGTGCTGGCCTCTCCCTTTGGGGTCCTAAGCTCAGGTCTAGAAGGAACCACTGTGGGGCCTGACTGTTGGTGTTTTCTGTCAGTCTTCATGCATCACTGGCAACGACTGACAGAGGGGTACCACCGAGTGCCGTCTCAGCCCTTCTCCTGGCTCATGAGCCAAAGTCCCTGACTTTGTGTAGGGCACTGCGGATGGTAGAAGGAGCACTCAGACGGAGGGAGGGAGGGCGGAGCTCTACTCTCAGCTCAGCGGGGTCCCTGGATGGAAGAACCTCATCTCTTGGGGCCTCCATTCCTTGCCTATAAAGGAAGATGGTCAATTAACTCGCGAAGTGCTGTGCCCACCCTGAGAGGCTAGGATGTCCTGAGTTCTGTGCTTCTAAGTATTGCCTGACCTGCCCCACCTAACACTGGAAAGCTAACATGAGTGGCAAATTCCAATGAAATACATGGCCCTGGAGGAATGTATACGTCCCTCTGTGAGTAAGCAGTGAACCAGCCTCTCGGACTTCGTGGACTTCAAGTCCAAGTCCTGCCCCCCCTCAGTGCTCTCCCCTGTGTGATGATCTTTCCCCAACATCAAAACCAGGGCATTCTTCCTGGGCCTCTCTTTGGCATCAGTCAGTCTCTGCCATGAAGGTCATTTTCACACATGCCCCTCTCCCCTTGAGAGGAGAGTTATTCTTATTCGGGTATGTGTCCCCAGAGATGGCAATAGTAGATGCTCACTAAAGGTAAGCTTTGAGGAAATGAATGCATGAGTGAAAGGAGGTGAAAGGTACTGAAGTACCTTAACTGAAAATTCCCATCTTTGTGCAGGGAAGAAGCAATTTTATCAGAGGAAGACAAATTTCTGGGTAAGTAATCAGAGAAGCACATTACACTCCACATGAATCATTTTGCCAAATGGAAGATGAAAGCTGCACGAAATAGACAATTATGGCAAGCCTGAGTCTCTGGACTATAAGATGAAACTAACGCAACATCTGCCGATCCTGACAAATGCATCTACTCAGGCCAAGTTCGGAGCAGGGTCTCTGTCTTAGGGGCTGTGCTTAGGTCCAGCTGATCTGCTTTAGGAATAACTACAATATAAAAGAATCTCAGTTTTCTACTCGGTTTGTGGCATATTAACAGATCACAACCACCAGTGTCCACTTCTCCCTGGCAGGCACGTCTCTGACCTGCATACGTGCTCATGTAAGTCACGTGAAACTAGAGAGAAAAAAAAAATCTACAAGACTGTTGCAGAATGCACTCAAAAATCCAAAATTATTCTAAATGTGTCTATACTACCCCTCATTTGGGCGAATAATTGAACGTTGACTGGGTTGTAAAAGGAACATCAAGTATTGAGCACCGTCTGCGGCTACTTCCTGCCAGGGCTGATGGTTTGTGAAATCTAAAACAAACTTCCATCCTTCTCCTACCCTCCCTGGCCCCCTTCGTTTCTTCCTTCCTAACGAGACATGGTAAATCCATACAATGTGTGGTTCTGACCTGGGTCCTGTTGCTATAAAGGACATTGTTGGGACAACTGGGAAAATTTGAAAGAGGTCTGAGGATTCAGTATTAGTAATAAATCAATGCCAACTTCCTGATTTGGGTGGTTGTGTCATAGGACGTGGGAGAATTCCTCGTTTGCGGAAATTACACACTAAAGTGTTTGGAAGTAACAGGACATCAAGTTGGCAACTTGCTCTCAGAGGCTTCAGAATAAAAAAGTTCCTTGTGCTATTCATGCAACTTTTGTTTAAGGTGGAAATTATTGTAAAGGAAATAGAAAAAATCTGAAAGTGATAATATTAAAAAGGAGGAGGAAGAAAAAGAAAAGGAGGAAGAGAAGAAGCTGACCCATAAGATTCTCCGAGTCGGCCTGTCGCTCTGGCGCTTCTCTTCAGGTTGGCGTCAGAGCAAAGCAGCTAGCCCGACAGCTCCGTGAACCGTCTGGAAGTCCCTCCCACCAGAGCTTGGCCATCTGTCTCCCCTCCCCACGGACCCCAGGCCCTCCCCCGAACCTCACCTGAGAACTACAGCTCACTCAGGTCTTACTCGGAGGTCTGGCCCTCATGCAAGGCCATGCCACCTTCTCCTGGTGACCCCTGGGCGTTTCTTCTTCCTCCTCCTTCCTTCTGAGTTCCAAACCTCATTCACAGGCCCTTTTCATGCACTAAAGTCTCCCCGCAAACTACCTCAAGAAATTTCTGTATCTCTCCTGGCCAAACCCCGGGTGCCAGCAAACTGCTCCCTTCCTGCCTTCCAGAAAGACCTTGGAAACCCCTGCCTTCTGCTATCTGGAATGCTCTGCCCTCAGGATCCTCCCCATCCCTCAATGTCCATTTCAAGGGCCACCTCCTCTAGGAAGTCTCCCCCGACCTGTCCAGCCTCCTCTGAATTCCAGACCACTTGCTGTGTCTCATTTGGCTCTAAACACACATGGCCTCCTATTGCAAAGTTGCCTTTCTCCCTCAACATCTTGGATCCTCCATTAGGTGAAAGTTTTTTAGAGAGCAGGTATTGTTTTTCACATCTCTACAGCTTCCCACCATCACAAGTACCAGGCTGATTCAGAGTTTCCCATCCTTTATCAGCTTCTCCTCCCTCAGATCGCTAATGTCAACTGCTTATTTTGGGACATGCACAGACACACAGAAGACAGAAAGACACACACACACACACACACACACACATTCAGACAAAATGGCAATCAACAGATATGCCCTTCACCCCTCTTAGTTCTCCCACTGAGCCAGTTAGATCCAATATGTCCTTTAAAACAAAAGAAAGCACTTGTGGGGATGCCTGGGTGGCTCAGCCGGTTAAGCATCTGCCTTCAGCTCAGGTCATGATCCCAGGGTCCTGGGATCCAGTCCTGAGTCAGGCTCCCTGCTCAGTGGGGAGTGTTCTTGTCCCTCCGCCCCTCCCCCTGCTCATGTTCTCTCTCTCTCTCTCAAATAAATAAAAAAAAAAAAGATCTTAAAAAAAGAAGAAGCACTTACGAATCCTTCTCTCTGATTCAGTCTGGAACCTTAGGAAAAACAGGATGTTTTGGAATCTTTCTGCCACCCATATCATGACTGTTTTTCTTAAAGAAGACCCATTCCAATCCAGTTCCCTCCAGGAGCTTGTACTCCCTTCCTGGTCCACGACCGTGGCAGCGGCTGGCTACAACATTATTAGTTGGTGAGGTGGTCAGCTCTCAGGGGAGTTTCATGATAGGAGAAAACTAAAGAATGAAAAAATCTACAAAGCCCCATAAGTGGGGGATGTCAAAGAAAGAAGCAGTTAGCTACTTAAGGCAACTGTTGTTTCTACTAGCTCATTCTTATCCATATACTACACCCCAGAGATGGGGACTAGTTGAGGGGCCAACTAATTAACAGGAGAAGAAGAATATTTTCAGAAGACAGAGCAAGAATAAACTGTGAAATTGGGGGAAAAAAAAAACAACTTTGTGCCTCTAAAGAAAAGAATGATTTCACAGATTTGGGGTGTGGGGTGTATCATGAAGCCCAACCAAACTCCAGAACGTACGTCACTGTGAGAATCAGCAAAAGAAGGGGCAAAGATGAACTACTGGAGCCCAACCCACAGCGGAGGGGGGTCCCCAGGTGGGGTAGAAAGCTCATAAGGACACAGCTGTCCCTCTTGGCAGAGGGCAGCATTAGCGTATGCCATCTTCAATATCTATGATTCTAATTCAGGATTGCTCAAGGAAAACCACCACGTTTGGACCCATCTGTTCTTTACATCCCAACGACTATACTTGTGGCAGATTTAAACACAATTTCCAATATAAAAAAAAAAATTTAATGTGGCCAATCCATAAAACAGACTTCTAACTATACTCCAAGTTTATTTGATAATATTTAATATGTCAGTGTCCAAATGGCAAATTTAATGACTGGGAAATTATTTGGTCAGATTCTAACATAAATCACTCTTGGGGTACAGCATGAACTCTTGAGCTTCCCATTATATTTCAGAATCCTTCATAAAATAGGTCATTTTGTGACTAAAAAGAGTTCACACAGCCTTGCAGAAACATTCTCAAAACCCACTCTGCCCATCAGCTCTTGGAGCCTGCGTGAGCGCCTGTGGCCAGCACACCTGTGTTCACCTCTGCCTATTCTTACCCCATTTCTCTCACCCAAGAGAAAGTAAGAATCCATCTACTTCAGACCTGTCCAGCCAGGAATGAGTCAATGTCAAACCACATCACAGTTCCAACTGGCACAGAGATGACTCTTCACAGACTACCTCCGTTTACATGATCTCATCTGAGCCCACAGTTGCTGTCCTGAGGATAAGGACAATGAATATTTAATGAACCATATGCAAAGCACTGCACTGAGTAAACACACATTTTCATTCATTGAATCTGCACAAGAACCCACAAGGCAGGTGTTCAAATCCCCTTTGTTACAGATAAGGAAACTGAGACTCAGAGAGGTGGCATGTCTGACATGTCCCATGGCTAGTAATGGTCAGGTTGGGATGCACAGCTGGGTCCTCAGGCTCCAGAGCCCACAGCTGTCTCCCTGGGCCGTGAACAGTCAGCAGATGGTGTCAAATCTCTCTGCTTTGCCACTATGCAGTCTTGCTCCGTCTTGATGGGGCTTCCTCTAGGCCTTTGGTATAGACAATATGAGTAGTTTGGTGGAGAGAAGCTCAGCCTTCTAAGGAGCTGCAGGCTGAGTGTCCACCTCCATTTTTCTGGCCTGAGGAGAGGTGGAAGTGCTGTTCTAATACATAATGCTAAAGTCTGTGAGCAAGAGAAAGGGAGTGTGAGGCAGTAAGGAGAGACTCTCTCAGGTGAACAAGGCAGCAAGTTGGGTTGGCAACCATCTTTGGCCCAAACGCCATAGGTTTCTGAGTACTTGTGTCCTCAAAGCCACTTCATTGTTTCCACTGAGAATCTTCATTATAAGGCAATATTTCAAACTTCTAAGAAAATCTTATACCAATAAAACACTATTTGTATATTTTATAGATTGAGGACTTATGTATTATCTACCTATGTTAAAAAAAAATAGAGGTATCTGCTGCTTTAAAAAATAAGTTTGAAAACATGGCCCAGAGAAATAGACCCTTTAAAGACACCCCTCAAAACACATTTCATACAGTCAAACCTTTGATAAGTGAATTAGTTGGCGAGAGCCGCTATAACAAAGTACCAATACCAGAGACTGGATGGCTTAACAACAGGTGGTGGTGGTGGTGGTGGTGGTGGTGGTGGTTGTTGTTTTTCTCACAGGTCTGGAGGCTAGAATTCCAAAATCAAGGTATCAGCAGGTTTGGCTTCTCCTGAGCTATCTTTCCCTAGTTTAGAGTTGGTTGTATTCTCTGTGTGTCTTTATATGGTCTTCCTTTTGTGCGTGTCTCTGTCTAAACCCTCTTTTATAAGGACACCATGTTGGATTAGGACCCACCCTAAGGACCTCATTTTAATTTATCTTTTTAAACATTTTTATTTCCAAATACAGTCACATTCTGAAGTACTGGGGATTAGGACTTCAGCATATGACTTTTAGGGAGACATAATTCAGCCCATAACAATAAACATGGGGTAACCCTGAGCTAGTGTTTAAGGCCCCCCCAGCCACTCTCTAAAGAAGGGATATTCTCTGTGGCCAGTTAAGAGAAATACGACGCCCTAACAGATAAGTAACTGAACCAGACATGGAACTAACTCATAAAAATTGAAGGACCTGACAAGGACAAGGGCCTGAATCCAAAGTTGTCCAGCTTCTGCTTGGATGCGAATGAAGAAGAACCCCCAAGGAAAACAAGATACTTCCTTGTGCAAATTTTTCTTCAGTCTGTATTTCTATACATACATGAGAATAATTATAAAAATAAGTCTTTCTAAAATTAGAGCCAATTGCGTTTTCCAAAGATGGCCAGAATGATATATCCCATCATACATCCCCTATTTACAAAGTGATGTTGACACTCCTCCCATTAAGAGATGGGGTCTGCATTCCCTACCCTTGAATCTCTGCATCTCTGCGGGGAGGGGAGGTCATGTGACTTCAGGTTAGGTCCTAGGCGGCAATTCAGAGTCTACCTGACTCTTTAGGACAGGTGACTTTGGAGAGTGGAGCCCTCACCGTCCTGAAGCCACTGTCCCACATGGGAGAGAGAGCTACCCCATCAGCTGCCAGCTTCACCTTCAGCCATACCTAACCGGAGCATGTTAGACCCAGAGCCCAAGCCACTCAGCCAGATGCCCCTCAAATTCCTGACCAGAGAATCCAGGAGCATAATAAGAGGGTCATTGTTGTTTTAAACCACAATGTTTGGGCTAAATTGTTACACAGCAATAAATAACCAGAACAAAAAATATTCTGGTGAAGTCTTTCTGCTGCTAAATTCAGTTTGCTTTTTCCAAAAATTAGTCCAAATGAGTAAAATGATCATTGCCTCTTGATGGGTGTATAGATTTTTTAATCAGCATCTTCTACATCTGCAAGTGACAGGGTCAAATGACCTATTTGTAAAATCTGTTATGGACTGAGTTTCGTTCCCCCAAAATTCATAACTTGGGGAAACCCTAATTCCCAACATAACAGTGTTTGGAAATAGGGCCTTTAAGAAGGGAATTAAGGTTAAACAAAATCATAAAGGTGGGGCCCTAATCCAATGGGACTGTTTCCCTATATGAAGAAGAAGAGACCCGAGGAGTGCAGGTGCACAGGGAAAAGACCATGTGAAGACACAGGAAGAAGTCAGCCATCTGCAAGCCAGGGAGAGAGGTCTCATCAGAAACCACCCATGCCTGCACCTTGCTCTTGGACTTTTAGCCTCTAGAACTGTGAAGAAATAAATAAATACATTTCTGCTGTTTGAGCCCCCCAGTCTGTAGTATTTTGTCATGGCAGACTATCCAAGAGCTTTCCAAACTTCCTAACTCCAGTTATTTTTCCACGATTCTGTTTAAAATGCAAAAACAAAACAAAACAAAAAAACATTATCAATCATGAATAACTTTTTGTGCATCAATCTGTCTAGACTTTTCCAGGGGGAGATCTGATTTCATGGGGGTAAAAGGAGAAGGAAGGTGGGTAGAGAGGTAGAGGGGCAGAGGGGGAGGGAGAGGGACAAGCCGACTCCACGCTGAGCACGGAGCCCAACACGGGGTTCTTTCCCAGGACCCCAAGATCATGACCTGAGCCAGAACCAGAGTCGGACACTTAACGGACTGAGCCACCCAGGGGCCTGGGCACCAGTTCTAAACATACAGTTCACTGATCTTCCAAGTAAATTTACAGAGTTATGCAACTATCACCCCAATCCGATTTAAGAGTATTTTTATCATCCCAAAAAGATCCCCATGCAGTGCCCACATCTTAACCACTCAATCACTAAATTCATAGTCAGAGACACCACAGAGTGGAAGACATTAGTTGAAGCAACTGGGAGCTCTTCTAGAGTGCTGGCGGACATTTAAATTGGTGCTACCACTTTTAAGAGCAATTTGACCATATGAACTTGAAAACACTTGTATTCAATGACCCAAGACTTCCCCTGCTGGGTGTATGTCCTAGAGACTCCCTCACATCTGCACAGGGAATCACATACAGAAGTATTCACCATCACCTCACTTGTAAAGTAGACATTTAGAAACACCCCAAAATGTCTGTCAATGGGAATGGATAAACAAGTTGCAGTATATTCATATGACATGATACACACTTAAGCAGCCATCGAAGGGAATAAACTATAAGAATCAATATGAATAAATCTCATATGAAAATGTTGAGTGAAAGAAAAGGAAGCTGCCACACAAGGTATATAGTAAAATACTACTTGTGTCCACGTGTAAAACCATAAACAGCAGAGATTTTTGTAGGTTCATCTGTATTTAAGTCTTATTCCTTTAAAAAAAAAAAAGGTGACACAAATATGGCCCTAATGCTAAGATTCTCTTAAAAGTTTAGCGTTGATATTCTATACTCGTCTTCGTCGTATTTCATAATATTCTAAGAAATAAAAGGAAAGGATTTTTAAAATGACAAAAAAAAAACCAACAACACAGGATTCCTACTTCATTGGGCTCCCTGTTTCTTAATTGATTCTTTAAGCGTTCCTGGGCAGTTACTCTGTATGGACCAGGGGCCGAGCACAGTGTCGGGCCCACTTGCGTGCCTTATCTCATAGCCCCCCCCCCCGTGGGTCAGCGCCTCTAGGACTCCGTGTCTCCCGGGCGCACTTCCCCCTCCTCCCCGCCGCACCCCTCGGCCCCCGGCTGCCTCTGTTCCTTCGCCCCTATTCAACAGCCGAATGTCTGCGGAAGACAGATGATGTCTTTGTGTTTGATCAACAGAAACCAGGACTGTTGGACTCATAAAAAGATAATTAAGTCCTTAACCATTATCAAATGTGGCAGGGGGGAAAAACACAGAGCCTTTCCCCAGCCTTCTCAGAGGCCGCGCTGGGAGAATGAACAATTCTAAGAAACCTTCGGCCAGACAGGGATGGATTTAGACGTCTTTACCTCTACGGGCTTCTAGCAAGAGAGAGCATTTTTCAATCTCAGATTTTTACATCGACACATTCCCACATTTTCTGGAGGCAAAGGGTCTCTCGTGAGGCCCCTTTCACATGATTACCACAAAATGTAGGACCCTTGTAATGAAATTCAAGACCTGAGTTAATCGATCCTCTAACTCTTTGCCCCGTGCAAATAAAGCTGGGGCCGCAGGAAAGCCTGTGTCCCCGGACTCCCAAGCTATCACCCACGGCCCTGTCTCACTGTGGCCCCTGAGGTTTGGGTTCCCCTCCTGCTCCTTCCACACCTCAGCCTGTGCACCTCTCCCCAGCTGCAGGAGCAGATCCAAGGTCCCTTTCTCCTCAAGGCCTCCCCAACTGGGAGAAATGCCAAACCCCGTTGTTCCTCCCATATAGATCTTGAGAATCAAGGCAGAGTTTGCCATACAGTATTGTCATTCGTTTTACATTTTTTGTCTTTCTGATTATACAGTGAAAATGGGGGAAGTGATGTCTTACTCATTTTTAAATCATTCATATTGCCTAAAACAGAGCATAGAATACAAGTTTAGTAAACACTTGTTAAAGGAATATGTCTGTCTTAACATCTGCATTTCAGGCAAGATGATTTGCACTGTAGCGGGTGGGATAGGTTGACAAATTTGCTACGCAGGGAACCAAGATAAACCTTTAGGTTTCTGGTGACCTACATCTACTCGATTATAGAAATCAAAGGATCCGGATAATGGCATTTTTTTTTTAAGATTTTTATTTATTTATTTCACAGAGATAGAGCACAAGTAGGCAGAGCGGCAGACAGAGGGAGAGGGAGAAGCAGGCTCTCCGCCGAGCAGGGAGCCCAATGCGGGGCTCGATCCCAGGACCCTGGGATCATGACCCGAGCCGAAGGCAGCTGCTTAACCGACTGAGCCACCCAGGCGCCCCTGGATAATGGCACTGTTAATATATTCTCTTGACCAGCAATTCTTGGCCCCAGCTGCACATTCTAATCAGTTGGGGAGCTTTGAAAAAAATACCAATGTCCAGACCCCTCCTTGGAAGTAGTTGATCAGAGATAAGGCCTGGGTGTCTGGAATTCCAACCAGGAATTCTAAGGGGCAGACGGGGCTGCAGACCAGCTCTCTGCAGAGGCGTTTGAACTCCTGGGGCTGAGGTTTGGGTACTGGCTTTGAAAGGGAGCTTGAACAATGTGGTAAGCAACCGGAATGTCAACCCCATTTGCATCAAAGACCACAAACTGCTTAAGCACCACCTTCCCAGCAGTTTTTATTCAAAGGATGGATGAGCTCATTGGAAGCACATCTTATCTGTTTGTTAAAGCCCTTACAGGATTCTCTTAAATGCACAGGCAACTTGCACTTTCCCACTTCCCCTCGTCCAGTCAGCACTTATGCATGCATTTGAAAGTCATAAAACTCCTTTCCCTAAATAAATTTTTATAAGTTCTATAAACTATGTATCTCCTAAAAGAATATGAGGGTTGGACCATGTAGCTATAAGCAAATATGGATACGAAGTCATGTCCAGTGAAAAGAGTAGAACATAAACTAGTACTAAATGCAACTGTATACAAAGTAATGCAAATATTGGGTACTTTCATTTAACGGAATTTTTTTCATCAATCAGGTACAACCTACCATAAAGATTCAAAATTATTTTAAGAGTGTTATGTAACTCAAACATTTTCTGTAAGGTTGATTTGCCACCTAATTAGGGTATATTTATCATCAGTGTTTTTACAACATTCTCCAAGCAAAAGCTACTCTGTGTTTCTGTCTCAGATGAGTCTCTTTCTCAATTGCTCTATTTTGGTGGTCTCCTGACTGTGGGTTCTTTAGAAGGTTTTAGTTCTGTGATTTTTTTTTTTTTTATCTTTCTCTTGAAAGCATCCCTTCTCCCTTTAGTGATATCGCGTAATTGGACAACCCTGGAACCACATTCTTGCTGATCTGTCAGCCCGGAACTTAATTCCTTACAAACTGAGCATTCTTGTCAACTCACCAGGGTGAAAGGACACACGCTTTACCTTAAAAATAAGTTCTGTTGAATCACAGACCTGTACCTCTGAAACAAATAATACATTATATGTTTTAAAAAAAAAGTTCTTCATAAGCTTGAAAACAATTTGGATTCCCTTTTGTCTTCAGAGGAAATGAAATAGCAACCTGCATTCTTCACTTCACAAAATGCATGTTTTTTTGAAAAGTAGGCATCCATCTGGTTGCATTTTAAAATCTTTAAGCAACCTAGCAAGGAACCCTAAGATGATCTCATTGGGAAGAGAATAAATCTTTTCTAAATAAAATAACTGCCATTAATTAGCATGTAATCAATGCTATTTTTATTTGTTTTTAGCTTTAAACTATAAACTTATAACTACATATAATATATAATTCATTTTAATTCAAGTGGAAATGTCAATGTTTCCAAGTTGAGCTTCTCAATGTAAGACTTCGGCAAGGAAGCCAGACAGCAATAGGAGTGTTCCAGTTTTCCCCATCCTTTCCTTTGCCAGTGAGAAAACATAGTCAAAATTCTGATGCCCGCAAGGATGAATGAAAGCATTTCCACTTGCTCCGGTGTGAGGCTTTGAGATTTTCTTCAACTTCCTGATTTCCCAAGAGCTTTGTAACCCTGAGTGACTAAAGTATCTACCTCCCAAGTCCACGAACTAGATCAGTTGCTATTGGCACGCGGTAGTCATCGTTAACAGCAGGAAATCATCTATTCTGAAAGCATAGAATGAACACACACCATGGGCAAGGCTCCTAAAGATGAAAATCAAAATGCAGTTTCTCTCCCTGAAGAGTGCATGGATTGCTGGGGCAGGTGGGGAGAGATATGTTTGGGGATTTCAGAAATTCAGTCAGTCATGATGTACTGGTGGAAGCAGGTATTCTGCTGCTTGCTAACGATACTCTAAGAAATGACATAGCATGCTCCCTGCCCTCCTGGAGTTTACAGTCTAATGGAAGAAATAGGTACGAAAGCACTAACCACATAATTAATAAGGTAATTGCGATTAGCAATATGGGGGGACCTAATGCTGCCCGATATTTAGGGTAAAGAGAGACTGTGCAAGTAGTCCAACAATTCTTTCCATAATCTCATCATTCTCTGGATTTTCTCCCTTTGATTCCTGCCATTGGTACAACTTCCAGATATATCGTCCTCTTTCCTGAAAATCCCAGTCCAAGCAGAATAAAAATCTCCATTCTTCTATTACCTCAGCAGAGCAGGTTATCTTCCAGTTCATGATGAACTAAGGTGTGTGAGAGGAAGAGTTACTAACTGGACTTGCAAATAATATTAAAGAACAAGTTTCCAAAGTACAGGTTTCCAATCCTAATAATCCCCACAAATCAGGGGGGAGAAAGGTCCTGGAAAGTTGCTGAGACAATCAATGGGCATCTGGAAAAAAATAAAGTTGGATCCTTCTCCCACACCTAGAACAAAATGAATTCCACACATACCAAAGATTGCGCATTTAAAAAGAAACCATAAAAATACCCGGAGAAAATATGGGAAAATGTGTTATATTCTTGAAGCAGGAGAAGGACTTTCTAAAAGAAAGTATAAAACGACACTGAAGCCATAAAGTGTAAGAGATCAATTCGACTGCAACAAAACGGAACATGTCTGGGGAGAACAAAATCACCATGATCAAAACACACCATTGTCAAAAGACAACAAGGAGGAAAGTATTTGGATACCATATCACAGAAAACAGGTTTATTTGTTTAATATAGAAAAAAATCTTCACAAATAAAAAGGCTAAAAATCCAGTAGAAAATGGACAAAGGATATTGTCAGAGTTCACGGCAAAGGAAATACACAAGGCTTATTAACAGAGGAAAAGGAGCTCGAACTCATTTATGAAAAGGGAAATACAGAGAGAGAAAGGAAAAGAAGGGAGACAGATACATTCAAGCCAAGTGTAGTGAAGCGCCCATCACAAGCTACAACTGGGAGGGGTGTTAGCAGGCGGACACGCTCAATCATAACAGCCGGCATGTACGCCGATGGTGGAAAGATAAAATGGTATAGCAGCAATGGGTAAATGGTATGGTGGTTCCTCAAAAAATTAAGAACAGCATTACCGTATGATCCAGCAGTTCCACTTCTGTGTATATATCCCAAAGGACTGAAAGCAGTATCTCAAAGAGATATTTGCACACTATGTCCATAGCACCATTATTCACAACAGCCAAGAGGTGAAAGGAACTCTGGAGTTTGCTGACAGTCGAATGGGTAAGCAAAACGTGGCAGATGCATACAATGGAATACGATTCAGCATCAGAAAGGAATTCGGACGACATTGACAACATGGGTGAACCTTGAGGACGCTATGCTAAGTGAAATAAGCCAGTCACAGAAGGACAAATACTCTATGATTCTTATATGAGGTATCTAGAATATTCAAATTCACAGAAGCAGAGAGTAGAAAGACAGTTGTTAAGGGCTGGGCCAACAGGGAGTTGTTTAATGGATAAAGAGTTTTGGTTTTGCAGGATGAAGTTTTGGAGCCTGGCTGCACAACAATGTCAATATACTGAACACTAATGGATTGTATATTTTGAAAGGATTACGCTAGTTAAGTATTGTTTTATGTTTTTTACCACAATAACATTTTTTAAAGATTTAAAAAAAAAAGAGTAGGAGTGTAAATTGATACAACTTCCATGGAGAAAAATTTAGCTAATATCTATTTATAGATATATAATATAGATACCTATTTATAAATATATAACACCTATAAAAATTTTAAATTCACATACCCTGTGACTCAATAACTTATAGAAATTAAAACTACTGATATACTCACACATGTACAAAACTAAGTATCTCAAAGGATATTCCCTGCAACATTGTTTAACATAGAAAAAGACTGGAAACACCGAAGAAGTCATCCCTGGGGCTTTTAAATAACAAATTCAGAAAATGTATTCAAATAACCTATCTTTGAAATCATTCCATAATAATTTATATAAATGATGGTACATCTATAGAATGTTAAAAGAAAAAAAAAGTAGTCACTCTATATGAGTTTTTATGAAATGATCCCAATTAAATTGTTAGAAGGCAAACAGCAAGATGCACGCAGGTGTGCACAGAATGCCACAGTGTATGGGGAAGTAAAGATAGAGTTGCACCTTGGTATATGCACATCTCTAGCAAGAGACACAAAAAACTGATAACGAAATGCCTGGAGTACAGGAATCAGAAGAACATACACTTTTCACTACGTATTTCCTGTGCCCCTTTAGTTCTCCATCCCGTATTTTGAATCTGTGTCCTACTAAGACCTTGGGCCCCAAATACCCTAATCATAAGAAAAATTTTGCCATAAAAGTAGTTTCCTTTGCCTGCCTGCCCGCCTTCCCCTCCAACTCCCTACCTGTCCTCCTGCCCAGTCCCTGTCTCACCAAGTCATAGCACTTTTCCTTCCCTTCTGTTCCTCTCCAGAATAAAGTGAATCCCGTCAGTGGTAAATGACTTAAATTCAGTGCCAAATAATAATAACAGGTCATGCAAAAAACTAGCCTTTCAGTTTAACAGTATCACGTTACAATTCTTTATATTATGGGATAAAAGAATATACACTAAATTAGAAGTGTTTGTCACGGAAAAATCATTATATGTTTTTAAAATATTTCATTTTTAACACTTTCACAAGAATCTGTAATAATGATGTCAATTGCCTTTCAGTTATTTTAGATGCCATGAGAAAGCTAGGCTTTATATTTACATATATATTATGTTCTTTGATACACTCATAATATCATGGAAAGCAATTGTTAATACTCAGCCAAGTTGTTACCAGCTCAAACTCTTTCCCATTCAATAATCAGTTATATACTAATTTATATTTTAAAATTAATGGGGCAGGGATGCCTTGGGGGCGGGGCTCAGTCAGTTAAGCGTCCGACCGCTGGTTTCAGTTCAGGTCATGATCTCAGGGTGGTGGGATCAAGCACCTCCACTCAGTGCTAGAGATTATCTCCCTCTCCCTCTGCTCCTCCCCCTGCTAACACTCTCTCTCTCTAATAAATAAATAAAATCTTTTAAAAAATTAAAATTAAAATTAATGGGGCAAAAAATAGAGGAATAAGTATAACGTTCAAAATTACAAGGGCAACCAAAGAATTAAAATAACAATATAAATATCAAACGGAGGAAAGAATTAGTAAAAATGAGGTCAATTCTCACTTTTCACACGGGAGAATCAGTATTATTGTCTAAGATGATAAATCAAGAAATAGCTGTGTAAGCAGACGACAGAGACTACACTTACTGAGAGAATGACCCATGGAACTAACAGCTGAAACTGGAAGAGAAATGGAGTGAGACCCTGTTCCTTTCTGTCATTTGCTCTTCTTCATTCTTTGATGTATCCTCATACCCATGTTTTCCTTTAATAAATTTTTTGAAGCAGTCAATAAGTTTTTATTCACATAAAGTCTATTATAAGCATACAACTAAGTCAAGCATAAAGAGACTCTTAAAATAGAGAAATAAAATTAAAGGAGGTCATGTTCTCATAGGGTCAATATTTGAACACAGGTGAACACACAGACATGCATGTACACACCCACCTATACATGTATACACATGAATGCGTTCAGGACTATATAGGAGAACTAAAATGGAATGGTGTTTGGAGGAGAGGAGACCCAGAGCGTGGGAGTGGTCCAGGGGCACATCCCTGACCATCCCTGTGACCAGCTGGACAGGGAAGGAGAATGGAGGATGGTTATTCTAGACAGGAAGTTGTGGTGCAAAGAAGAGAGTGGGCCTTACCTGCCTGTGGGACAGTGAGGAGTCAAACCCGAGTAGAGCAGAGGATGTGACAAGAAAACGAGATTGGCAGAGTGGCCTGGGAAAGCCATGAGGGAGCAGATGACCGAGGTCTCTGAAGTCCAGACAGAGGGCTAAGGTTTGGCGGAGTACATAGGTGGTGAGCTGTGGAGGTGCCTGGAGGGGGACTGAGGTTGGTCTAACAGCGTGGAGAGGATGTTTCCGCCGAGAGAGGAGAGTCCAGGGTGCATGTTGAACTAGGTGCAAGGTGATGATAATCTAATAGAAGGGAGAAGGGAGAGACATGGAGACACTTCCTTTACTCCCTGACCCCGGCAATCAGTAGCCCCCAGAGGGCAGCTCAGGTGATTTTGACAAAGCTAAATTGCAAGAGTTCTCATGCCGGCAAAGATGCTATTCCCCCACCCTTCCTACAGACAAATGTTTCAGCATCTTCCCGGTCAGGGAAAAAATGGAAAATGGCAAAGAGCTGAGGAGGATTTGGTTAGATGATCGGTAGTGCCTGGTTTTTGATGTTGGCTAGATGCATAAAGAAAACTGAGAATCAGAAAGCACAGGTTCAAACCCCGGCTCTGCCACTTACTAGTGTGTACTCTCACACGTGTGATTTACCTCTCTAAGTTTACTTATTTACAGGATGGCGCCAATTGGTTCAAGGATGAGCATGTGACTTAATTCAGGGCAAGGAAAATTAGACCCAAGATTTTTTTGTTCAACTGGTGGAGGGAAAGAAGCTAAAATATTTTACAGACAGAAATCTGGAATGATATTAGCCTGGAGGTACAGAGAGCCATTGTACCAACATGTCAAGTTCAAGAATGAAGCAATCATGGAGGAGGGCAGAAGGAGAGATAGAAAGACAGAAAGTTCCATACCTATTATTGAGGTCCTGGCTGAAGCTATCCCTGTGACCAGACTGCCTGTGGACTTCTCCATAAGGGAGATTACAAATTCCATTTTTTTTTTTTAAGCCAGTCTGGGTTGGGTTTTCTGGCACTTGCAACTCAATGAGCACTAACTTCTTTCCCATCTCCTGCCCTTCAATAACTGCAAGCTCCCAAAATTTGAAGTTCTTCTGTGGGAAGAGAAAAGGCGTTTTTCTCTTTGTCTTCCCTCTTCCCAGTAATAGAGCAACACAAAGAAACAGCTTGCCAAATGGCTCAGACTTCCCTTCCCAAAGGAGCACCTTTAGGGCCCGTTGGAAACAGGTCCATCTAGAGTCAAAAATAACCACCTGCTTTTCTGTTCACCATCTTGGAAGGGGTAGGCACATTTCTCATTCTTTTCCCCTCGTGTTTCTCCATCGCATCCCTCCCCCTCTGGTTTCCCCGTCAGTGAAGGTCCCCATATGGGTGCACTGATTCTAACACGGTCCTTCCTGTGCAGTCTTTCATACTGCTGTCTATGGCCTCAGTAGCTACTGCCATAAGTTTCCTCTTTTCCTCCATATTTCAGGGCCGGAAAATGCTTGTTAAACATTTGCTCCCAACACCTACCAGTGGATCCTCTTCTATTAAGGAGGGAGCTCTGTGTGGTAGCGAGATGGTTTCACTCAACCTTGAATTTATAAATAGCTAACACTCCAATTGGTTGCAAGCCTGGCAGAACGGGTAACATATGCATGCCCCCATTTGAGTGGGCCCAGCTTATGTTATGTTGAGCAATTTTTTTCTAGAAATGAATAAAAATCAAATTATGACAAAATGCCTTAATTTCCCATCTCAGATGCTAGTTTTTGATCATGCAGTCCATGACTTTAATCAAAATCCCCCATCATTTGAAGTCTAACAGCAACTCTTTCCATAGAAGGGAACTGCAGAATATACATGTGTGCCCTCTAGCTTGTCACCATGTATTAAAATTGTAGTTTGCGTTTGCTTTTCCCCAAAGCCCTGAAGTAAAAACAAAATGACAAAACATAAAGCACAATGAATCCTCAAGAACTGAGGAAATTTTGGCCAAATTTATTTCCTCTTCACTTTCCTTAAAAATATCATAAATCCTTTGGGAAGTTCGGCCGACCTTGCCATAATAATCTCTGGTAATTAGGAACAGAAAGAGGCTGAACAAATAAGATTCACTAATCTACCTCACCTTTTCTGTCAGTTTTAACCTCCTCTCATGGAAAAAAAAAAAAAAATGTAATGCCTAATGCCTAGGAGTAGCCAAATTGACTGACATTGTTTTTTTCCCCTCTACTCCCAGCCCCTTCAGGTCATGAGGAAGAGATGACACCTAGAAGCAAAGACCAGGAAAGAAAGAATGAAGTAGTTGTGACTCTAGGCTAGGATAATCTGCTGAGTCTCCAAAATGAAAAACTGGTTCCCAGACAGTTGACCTAGCTGAACTTAGTGGTTAATTAGCCCAAGGAAGACATACAAACAGACCTAGAGAGAAGCCACCAGCAAGCCAAAAAGCTTCCATGCCAGTGGAAGGAAAATGCACCACTGAGGGAAGAAATTTTTCCTTAAAAAAAAACAAAAACAAAAACAAAACACAAAACTATTCTACCTCATACTCACAGAGTGGTTTTCTAACTACCTAAATGCTAATGAATCTTTAGTCACGAAATACTAAATACCTAGGGTCACCCAGCTAGTTAGTGACCTGCTGAGACAAGAGTCTGGACTCCTGACCTCGTGAGTGATCCTGCTCTCCCTTCTACCTGTAAAACATTTGCAGTGTTTCCAGAGATTCTGTCCGGGTGTGTTCTGGCCATTCAAATCTCTCTCTTTCATAGGAGCCTTCAAATGTGATTAAAATGAGGGAAGAGGGGAGAAGAGTCTCCTGGAAATAGCACTGTTTCAGGAGTCATTGGACCCAGTCCAATCATGGTTCTAGAAGGTTGGTTGCGCATCCCCTTTTCCTTGCTCTGCTTTGCTCAGCTTTAAAATTGGCATTCCATTTTCTTTTCTCCACCTCACAAAAGTGGCCAAAGGGCAAAGGACACAACCTTAGGCAGTATTCCCAGAGCCATTCTTTTCTTCTTATTTTTTATTATTATTGAGATACAATTGATACATAACATTGTGTTGATTTTAGATGTACAACAACATAATGATGTGATGTGTGTATATTATGAAATGATCACCACCACAGTAAGTTGAGTTAATGTCCATCACTTCACAGAATTACAATTTTTTTCATGTGTTGAGAACTTTTTAGATCTACCCTCTTAGCCACTTTCAAATACACAGGACAGTATTGTTAACTGTAGTCACCATGCTGTACATTGTGTCCCCAGGACTCACTCATTTTACAAATGGAAGTTGTACCCAGAGCCATTCTTTGACTATTATTAATTTTATGGCTTGGCAGCTGGAGACTCAAACGAAAGGACCATCTTCACATGCAGAAGCGTAAAAATAAGTTCAAATATTCACAGTATAACTACTTATGATAAGACAAAGCCCTATTTTTGGTTGATATATTTTAATGCTGGAACCAATCGATGTCCAAGCAGATGATACATTTTCTACTTATTCCTAACCAGCCTTGTGTTTATTTCTGTTCTCATTAGTACTCATTTGCTTAATCAAGTCTCCTACCTCAGAACTCTTAGTATAAATGCAACATTTGTGAAACCTGAACATGATCAGGAATTATAATCACTCTTAAATGTACCTATAGCCAAATAATAAAATACATTCCCAATAAGCCTTAAAAATAGTCAAATGTTTTAAAAAAAAATTCATAGGTCCTGGGATGCAATTTGTGACTGGGCCAGGCTGTAAAAATTAGTGACGTTCAGTCTTTGGCCATCAGAAAAATTTTGAGAAATTAGGGTATCAGATCTCAACGACTTCAAACCCACTTGAGAAATAAGCAGTCTATGAATAAATGCATGGAAGATACACAATATATCAAAATGGATTCCTTTCTGGACTTCGACATTTCTGTCAGTTTTTTATTGACATCTGTCCCTGCCCACCTCTCCCACCGCATCCCCCCAGTGTGTGTCCCCAACCCATCCTCTTCACGTGCAGAGGGGCGAGCCACGGTGCCCAACGGCGTGGATTCCCGAGTCCAATCCCATAAGCTCCAACACCAGTTCTGTCTGGTACTGTGAGACCTTGCTCAAGTTACACAGACTTGCAAGTCTCCACTGTTTTATCACGTAGAGGTAATGACAGCATCGACCTCCAAGGAGCGTTGTAAGCAAAAGTACAGATCAACGTCCCTGACAGAGAAAGGACCCAGTAAATTCTAACTATGTGGCAGCAGTGGGGGTTCACGCTGAGCTTCTTCCCAGGGGCATCCGTCTCTCCAGACTCTGCCCATTCCCGTCCCTCGGGGGCGTCTTTGCCAGGCTGTCTCCCATTGAGCAGGGGTGCGAGGGGGCCCACCTAAACTGCCTATGGGCTCTCTCCTCTCCCTGGAGACATAGACAGTGAATCATGGGGAACCTCGAACCCTGGAGTGGCTGTCAGTGCAGAGAGGAGAAGAAAAAGGGAACCTGAGCCCACCTCCCCCTCCCCAGCCCACCTCCCCCTCCCCAGCCCACCTCTGTCTGATGCTTCTCCAGCCCCATCTCAGATCCTTGGACCAGGACTGGCTGCACAGCCATCAGCCCAGCCTGCCACACTACCTTATTCACTTGCTCTTCGTAGAGAAAAGCTCCTAAATAGGCATTTTAGAACGGGGCTAGAATATGAGCTCTCTTTTCAGACTCTCCAAAATGCATCTTGCAGTCCCTTCCAGAGCACGGTTTCTTCTAAACTGTTATTTTATGCTTCTAAAATAAGCCATTTTCCCAGAAGACAGTGCCATAGATTGACAGAGCCAAAACACATGCTGGAGAAGACCTCCTGCGACCTTCTTTTGAGAGAGGAGGGAATGCGGGCTTGTCTATAAGGCTAGGATTCTTTTGGGGTCATGGCGATTGGCCCCAAGGAGTGTTCACTTGATTGACTTTCACACACGGACATGTATCTCCCATGTTGGTTGATGCCCAGGCAGGCAGTGTCTTGTATGAGAATTCTCACTACTTTTATAGAAGAGCATTTATAGAATAAGGTTCTATCCTTATCTTCTAGTCTCTCTTTGGTGGTTTTGTTTCTTTGTTTTTTAAATAGACTTGCAGGGTCTAGCAGACACTCCAAAGTTATACTTACTAGTCATTATAACATTTTTCTATTATTGCTATTTTTTCATTCTTAAAGTTATAACACAAGTATTCTGCCTTGTGAATATGTATATTAAAATATTTTTAAAATAAGCTGCATATTCTTATATAGGAAGATATTTATGCTAGAGTGCTAAGTGAAAAGAGTTTACGAAATGACATGTATCCTTTGATCTCATCTTCATTCTTTTTTTGCACATTATAAAATCTGAAAGATCAGTCATTAGAATGCCAGTGGTAGTTATTTGTAGAAGGACAAGCTTACAGGGGTCTTCTCCCCTTCTTTCTAATAAAGTTATGCATATTGTTCAGTTACTTACATAATTAAATACATTGATGCTTTCCATTTCAAATAAACATGGAAAGAACACCCCTAAAGCATGTTTCGTAACACTTCTCTCTTGTTCATTTCTCCTTAAAGTCAGTTTGGAAGTATGAGTTTTGCCCACCCCTCCGAAGACCTCTGGATGCCCACTGATGTCACGAAATCTGTGATAAAAGCCTGCCACTGAGAACAGCACCTTCTTTTCAAGTCCCTTAAAATGAAACTTGGTGATGTATTTGTCTGACTGAATCATTTCATGCAGTCTGCCTGTAGGCTCTTACCTGCAACGCTTTTCTCTGAAGAAGGAAAGTTCTTTCTGCCTCTCACTTGCAGGGATTCCTCACTCACCCTGCAACGTCCAGCCTTCCCAGCCCTCTGCTGCTGCACCTGCTGCCCCAGGGGAATTAATCACCTGCATCCGCACCCACCTCACACCTGGAGGGACGTGCTGAGCATGACTTGCCGGGCTGTCTCCCCCATTCAGATAGAAGCCCCTTGAGGACAAGTGGTACACTGGGTGGCTGTGACATCAGCTCAGGACCCGTTGGCTAAATAAATGCACTAGATTCATGAATCCATCTGGCAGACCTTTCTCGGCTCCCCAGAGCAAACCTGGTTACAGGTGAGCAGCATCAGAAGGAGTGTGGGGGGGGGGGCAGGGATATAAGGCTGGAATCACAAATATTAAAATCATGCTTCAAAATCTCCCAAATCTCCCATGAAGTTTATAGTACACAGTTTTGTGAGTAAAACCCACTTTTATAATACGCAGGTATAGATTTCTAAAATATATAAGAACATAGAGTATATGATAGAATGCATGTGAAGAGATAGCTGCCCAGCATACATGAGAGAGAGAAAGCAGACTGTATCTGATCTGACCTCGGAAAATTAAATATCACTGTACCGTATGAATCCCCATGTCCTTAGAGCACCTTGAGCTTTCTATTATGGCATGTATCACACTGTTTTATGATTGTTTGTCTACATGTCTGTCACTGCCATGTTTTCCCTTTTGTCCTCAAGAGCTTAGCGCAGTGCCTACGGCAGCTCACTAATGATACCTAAATCTTCTCAAGCACTTATTATGTATCAGGCACTGTACTAGGTGTTTGTACGTTATCTCACATTATACTTCAACAACCTAAGAGGATTAGTAGCCTAATTTTACAGAGCAATTAACTAACTTACATAAAGTGACCCAAGTAGTCTGAGAACAGCTAGGATTCAAACACAGGTCTTTTCTGCCTCCAAATCCCATTCTGTGACCATGGTACTATTCTGTATCTCCATTACAACAAATCGGATTTAATGAACATTTACTAATTCATAATCACTTACTAGAGAAGCTTGGTATAAGGACATGTTAGAAAACTTATAATAACAAAGGTGATCAATTTGATGAGAGTAAGAAGAACTTACTTATTAAAGTCCAATCAGAAATAAGAATAGCATCAGAAAATATAATTTAAGGAGAAGATAGTCAACTCATAAAAAATGACCGCGGGGCACCTGGGTGGCTCAGTCAGTTACGTGTCTGCCTTCGGCTCAGGTCGTGATCCCAGGGTCCTGGGATCAAGCCCCACACTGGGCCCCCTGCTCCGCGGGAAGCCTGCTTCTCCCTCTGCCTGCCCCCTGCTTGTGCTCTCTCTCTCTCTCTCTCTCTCTCTCTGACAAATAAATAAAATCTTAAAAAAGAATGATTGCCCACCATCCTTTGGTAACACATCCACTACTTGAAGCAGAAGTATTGAATGTGTAGGAACAACAGCTACTGTATGAGAAAAGCACAAATCCAAATGGATATAAGATGCTAAGGTACATTGGGAGTGGCTGAGTGGTGTTAAGTATATTTTGTTTATGTCCCAGCGTGATAGGAAAATGGTCGGTGGCACCAATCAGGACAGAGAAGAAAGCACCAGATAGGTTATTAATGTAGTTTATTTTCAACAGGGAAGGACCCAGTCAGGGATTGGAGATCAGAACCCCAGGGCCCTTTCTGCCTCTACCACAGTTAACTCCAGGAACTCGGGCGCATCCCTGAAGTTTGTGCTACCCATCTGGGAACGTGGGATAAATTAAAAGTTTCAGGGTTGTTGGTAGGCAGCCCTATGCTTCTTTTCTCATGTGCATCTCCAGTAGTCCTATCATAGGAACCACGGGCCATGGCAGAGCACAGTGGAAGGCAGCCCAGCTCCCCCAGCTGCAGCTCACCTGCATGAAATGTATGCAGGAGTAATTGAGTTTCCCCAGAATAGGATGCTGGCAGAGGTGGCCGGCATGCTTCCTAAGATGCAAAACATGGTGCATAGGTGAGCAAAAGTGAGGACCACTTAAAACAAATATTCCATATACTACATGTGCATTTTCCCCATTTATTAAATATATATCATTCATATATACACATATCTATACACACACATACATGCACATATATATATATCACACCCCTCAGCGCTCTGGTGTAAGCAAAATTCACAGCTTCTTGTATTTCATACTTTGTGCTTGGGTGAATTGGCTAAACATAGAAAATGTTCAAAAATAGCTTCTGGATCCACTTGAAAGGCACTAGAGGTTTGTACTTGCCCAGGGCGGTGACTAGAATACAGAAACCTGCCTAGGGGGCCCCATGAAGAAGCAGCCAGGACAGGGAGGGAGTCCTCGATCCCAGGACCACAGCGAGGCTGAGGATCTAGGCTGTGGTCTGTGCATGTCTCTCTGCCTGTCCCTTTGCCTCCTGTAACCTCTGCTTTAACGACTGGACTCCTTCACAGCACAGCAGGAAGAAGGAAAGAAAGAAATTGAAAACCACATTGATTAGTGCGGCTTCTTGTCAGCAGTTGTGAGAAAATATTTAAGAAGGAAAAAAAAAAAGTTGAAAGCTCTAAATATATACGGACTTGCAGATGGCTGGCAAATTAAGTACCTATGCTGCTCGTGCCACGGTCAGCCCAGACTCCGTGTGGCAAAATGGTAACTGAGACATCAGGATCAATCCCACCGCCTGCCCCCTACATCAGCGGAGTTCACTAGATGGGCGTCGGTTTCATGCCACTTCTTGAAGGCAACCTATACATCAGTTCCCAGAAGTGGCGGGTATTTGAAAACACACTGACTGTCAAGAATGTTTGGGAAGCAGAAGCAGAGCTGAATGAACTGATTTAAACTTTTTTTTTTTTTTTAAGATTTTTGTTTATTTATTGAGAGAGAGAGAAAATGGTAGAGAGAGAGCATGAGAGGGAAGAAGGTCAGAGGGAGAAGCAGACTCCCTGCTGAGCAGGGAGCCCGACGCGGGACTCGATCCTGCCACTCCAGGATCATGACCTGAGCCGAAGGCAGTCGCTTAACCAACTGAGCCACCCAGGCACCCCCAATTCTACGGATGTGTCCCTGACTAGTAACTAGACTCAACTATCTCCACCTGTGGCTGCAATTCGCTTATTCGGTTCCAACGGCATTTTCACGCGAACCCTTTATGCCAGACAGTATACCGCCCCCACCTGGCGGCTTCCATACCCATCTAGTCGCAGAAACAGCTCAGGAGAGCCTAGAAAGCGGGCATCATCCTTGAATATGAAAGATAGGCGGGAAACTCTCTGCCCTGGGACTAGAAAATGAGACAATGAACGGGATACCAGCAGCAGGTGGAGCGCCAAGGGTGACCTGGATTCGTGGATTGAGCACTGACTTGGGGACAGCCCCCGTCCGGCCACCAGTTCACTGGCGCTTTGAGGGAGTCACGTTGCTTTTCTGCCTTAGCGTCTTCATAGGTAAAATCAGAGGATTCGCGGTATGCATTGTATCTTGGCTGATTATTTACCCTACTTCCCAAGAACAAAGCTCTGCGCTGGCCGGTAGCAGAGATCCTATGAAATGTACATGAAAGCGCTCAGGAAAGTGTCCAGAGGTGCCGTCATAACCGTGAACCATCTTGACCGTTAATGTTTCCAGGACATTCTATGCAATCTGCAGACATAAGGAACAGACTCGCGTCGCCAGGGAGAAGGTGTCATCATGGCAGAGAATCGGCGAAAACCACGGGGAATTTTCCTGGCCCTGACAACGGAGGAGCTACTGAGGGGTCTCCGTTGGGCACACAGATCAGGGGAAAGGAGAAGAGAATTAAAGTTTAGAGGCTGACAAACGAGAGAAAACGAGAAATCTCAGCAGAAGAGCCTGAGACCGTTTCAACACTGCCCTGCCATTTCAGAGAAGCTTTTCGGAGCTGCCAGACATTTTAAATGCTGACACATTCCAACCCTCTCACTTAATAGATGAGGAAACTGGAAACCAGAAAAATGCAGTGTGACTCACCCAGCGGAGCCACTGCAGGACCCGGGCCTGGAACTCCCTCCAGTCTCCTGACGCTTGGGTGTCTTCTCCCCAAACTGCAGGAAAGTTTCATGCTTTTAGAGAGATGGTTGTCATTTGATTATCCATTGCTGAGCTAGGATTTTGCCTAACCCAAGAAGGCGGTTATTTTGAAGTTTAGAAAAAGAGAGAGCGCAGGGGCACCTGGCTTGGCTCAGTTGGTGGAGCTCACAACTCTTGATCTCGCGGTTAAGTTCGAGCCCCATGTCGGGTGGAGAGAGTCCCTAAAAATAAAATCTTTAGGGGCGCCTGGATGGCTAGGTGGTTTAAGCGTCAGACTCTCGGTTTCGGCTCAGGTCATGATCTCAGTCGTGAGATCAAGCCCCATGTTGGGCTCCCACTAGGTGTATGTCTGGAAGCTGCTTGAGATTCTCTCTCTCTCTCTCTCTCTCTGCCCCCTCCCCTCTCCTGTGTGCACACGTGCTCTCTCTCAAAAGAAAATAAATTAAATAGGGACACCTGCGTGGCTCAGTTGGTTAAGCATCGCCTTCGGCTCAGGTCATGATCTCAGGCTCCTGGGATCGAGTCCTGCATCAGGCTCCCTGCTCAGCGGGGAGTCTGCTTCTCCCTCTGCCTCTGCCCTTCCCCCGTTGCTTGTGTTCTCTCTCTCTCTCTCTCTCTCTCTGACCAATAAATAAAATAAAATCCTTAAAAATAAAATAAATCTTTTTTTAAAAGGGAACAAATTCTCAAAACTATGAATAGAGCCATACAAATTGTACAGTAGACAACTAGAGAAAAATTTTGAATCATGGAGGCCACTAAAAAATCACCTAGATGAAAAACAGGAGATCTATAGAAAGCTTTTTGGCAGTAGGGAGGCAAAACCAGTATTCCTTCTATTATAAATGCCAACCACTACACTTAAAAAATATGAGACAACAAATTTCGGTGCCAGAAGGCTGGACCTCAGATTTTCTAACCTGAGAAAGCTGTCAGTATGTCAGTCACATACAACAGACACACTTTGGGCAAACTGTAGTCACCGCCATGGAAAGCAAAGAAACAGGGAAGCTGGTCATCCGCTCCACGGTAACCTGGAAGGCAAATCCAGTGCTGTCAGTGAAGGAATGGTGACGGCACACCAACCTTGGTGATGACCCTTCCGCCTGCTGTCCCCAGTAGTTGGAAGAGAGCAGACCCCTCCCCAGCTTCTTTGAGCACCCCAGGAGTGACTGTAGCATCTCCAGAGGCCTCCCATGCAAAGTGGCTCAAGTAGGGGCTCCCACGTCCAAGCCCCAGCCCTGCCACGTAAGCTGTGTGACTGGAGGCAAATTACCTCAGTTTCCTCCATTATGAAATTAAAGATAATAGTATTGTCTACCTCGTACAGTTGAGATGAGGAATTTTTTCAATTACTGTGCGTGAAACACTTAGGATAGGGCTTGGCACGTAGAAAACATTCCATCGAAGGGAGCTACCATTATTAGCTATTGCCCAGGCCAGAGCATTTCTGCTCTAAACACTAACCAGAGTCACCTGGGTGGCTCAGTCAGTTGAGCATCTGACTCCTGATTTCGGCTCAGGTCATGATCTCATGGTCCTGGCATCAAGCCCCACGTGGGCTTGGTGCTCAGCACAGAGTGTACTTGGGATTCCCTCCCTTTGCTTCCCCCACCCCAGGTTGGTGTGCATGTTCTCAGTCTCTCTCTCTCAAATAAACAAATGAATCTTATTTTTTTTTAAAGAATTTATTTTTTTGTTTGACAGAGAGACACAGCGAGAGCAGGAACACAAGCAGGGGAAGGGGGAGAGGGAGAAGCGGGCTTCCTGCCAAGCAAGGAGCCCGACGCGGGGCTCGATCCCAGGACCCTGGGATCATGACCTGAGCCGAAGGCAGATGCTTAACCAACTGAGCCACCCAGGAGCCCCTAAATAAATGAATCTTAAAAAAAAAAAAAAAACATTTAGAGCTCTTAAACTGGAGTTTGATTGAGTTACACAACAAAAACACAACCGTAACTAGATAGTACTTAGCAATGAAAACGAACCATGAATTGCAGCAGTCTCTCTGCAAAACGATTGACTTGTGGGTTGGATTGTGAGTCCCAGTTCCTTTTGGCAAAGGCAAGTCGCTCATACCACAACCACTTCTCCCCAGTGCTGATCACTGGGTCACTGGATGGGCTGCTGAGGAGGATATTTTAATCACTGTGCTCTTAGAGAATTTTGTACAAGTCAGTCCCCCACTACCAGCACCTCTTGCCTTTCTGGTAAATGCTCATCCCCTCACGCCCTCTGCTTTCTGCTGTGACCCACCCCCTTCCTCATGCTGCTGCAGCTATTCCCTCACCTGTGCCGGGAAACACAGACTGTTTCTAAGCATCTCAATTCCCCTGGCCCACCCCAGGGAAGACAGTCCTGGGGGCAGAGGGAAGGCCTTTCCTGGCATGTTTCCACTGCATTCTAGCCACCTTGGACTCTTAGTGCCCAGGGTCATGTTAGGTACAGGATCCCGAGATCAACAAGGTAGGCCCAGTGCTTGTCCAGCTGGAGCTTACAGTCTAGTTTGGGGTGGCGATGAGATGAGTAAGCAGGTAGCGACGGCGATGCGTCCTAAGCGCCACAGAGATCTGGGGGCGGGGGGCTTGGGAGCTTAGGGAAGGCTTCCAGAAGGAGGTGATCACTAAACTGGGATTGAAAGCAGCATGCCAAGAATTATCCCTCCCCTCAATTTCTGGCCGTCTCCTCTGGCTTTTTGCACACCCATACTCCCTTTCATATCTGGGCAGAAAGGAAGGGGCTGGGGACAGTGGCAACGAGGGGGAATTTCACTGGGGGAAGAAGGGCCCAAGGGACACCTTCCCCTGTCCCCTCAATGCTCCATCATTCTCCTTCCCCTCCTAAAAGCAAAGCAGCAGCATCCCGTGGCTGAGAGCAGAGAGTGGGCCCAGTGCTGACTGTCCATGGCCTGGGCACTAGAGAAAAGCAGCAGGGTAACTTGACAAAAGTCCATTTGACTTCAGTAGGAAGGCAGTCTGAGAAGGTTCAGTTCCCCTTATTGCCACCATGTGGTTACCTGTGCCCCTGGCAGCCAGTCGGCCCCCTCACGGCCCCTGGCCAGACAGTCCCACATCTCCCACAGGGGCTGCAGATGTCGCTGCTCTATTTTAGGCTGCGGCGCGAGGAAGTGGATTGGAACCAAGGGCCCCACCCCTCGTGGGACAGCACCAGGACCTTGGCTGCCTGTGTCCCTTGGGGTCGGAGTCCTGCCACTCTTTACAGCACTTTACCGTTTACAAGGCGTGGATGGCTCTTGCTGTCTGGCAGAGCTGGGGACCTTGAGAGCGTGAAGTGAACTGTCAAAGATCACACAGCAGGAAAGAGATGGTCTGGATTAGGTCCATGCACAGGGTGCAGCTGCTGCCCAACTGGAGGGCGAGGGCTTGGGGGTCCATTTTAAAGGAGGAAACTCTAAAAAGGCTTTGGTTTCTCCAATAAAAGACACATGTTATACACACACATATTCAGCTAGAGGAACAATTACGTTTTTTCAAATCCTTAGGAGTTCGGGAGGTAGAGATAGAGAAAATAGTACAGAATTGTGAAGAAAGAGAAAATTTAGTATTTGTTTGATCCCTAGTAAGAGCTGTGCCCTCCCCATGCTTGACACATCATTGGCACCCAATAAATATTTGCTGAATGCATAAACCCCTCAAACACATGCCACAGATAGTGGTAGGTTTCATAGTCAGATATTTTGGTTGAGGCTTGACTCTTAGGTAATGTTGACAGCAAGAAAAATAGTCAACACACCCGTGAAGTAACTCGACTTCTGTGTTTGTGGTTCAGTTTCACCGTGTCTTTCTATTCCACTCTATCCTTTTCTCCTAATATAGTTCAAGTTTGAAAGTACCAGCTGGGCCACGTTTCCCAGTTGTCTATGACCCAAGAAATCAAATATTCTCCCGAATTACTAATGTGCTTTTATACTTTAGAGGTCTGTAATCAATGCAGACCTTGTTAGACAAACAAAAAGTTGCCTCCTTCGCTTGAAGTTCAAGTGTAGGCTCACAAATCAAATTATTTGCTCGCCCTTGCTGTCAGCATTTGGTCTTTAGCTCCGGCCTGTATTAAAATCTATTGTGCGAATGGTTCGTGCGTGTGTGTGTGTGTGTGTGCACACATGTGTTTGTGCGTGAACATACGCAGTGCGTTACGTTCACTGCCCAGACCCATGCAAATGCATACGGCATATCTGTGATTCCTGGGATCAGTAACGCGCCAGATTCTTACACAGCTATTGAGATGAAACACACATACCCTAAAATTTGTACAGCTTCTCAGTAGGGGAAAGCTCCAGAGCAGCATGAAAAGTCACACCAGCTGCTGAAGAGGAAGCTGCCTGAGCTCTGAAACACTGCCGCAATTGGCCTAACAGCTCCAATATTATGTCATTAATAAAAGTCTTATCACCCCATCCGTGTGCATCTGAATCTCATTTTTTAAATGTGCTTTTAATTTTTGTCCCCAGACTAATCCACATCTCCCTGGCCTTGTTGAATTCTGGGTGGAAAGGAGAAAAGAGACAGGTCAGCCCTCCCTCCCTTTCCCAAACCAGCCCACAGGCTTGGAGCATTTAGCAGGCTTTCGAGCTACCTAAGGAAAACCCTGGAGTGTTTCAGATCCTAACAAATGATAACATGTTATAGGTTTTAAAAAAGGGGGGGGGGAAGACACACAAAGAACCCAAAATGTAATCAGAGCAGGTTTTGATGTGTGCAGTTTTCTTTTTACTGGCAACTAAAACTCATCTTGCATTTGAGAACATTTTGAAATTTGTCCCTGTAATGTTTTCAATTAGAAGCTTTCTTGCATGTGACGTACCAAGGGAAAAACAACACTTGGAGTTAGAGCGAAGGTACTCCCAGAGACGAATCTGATTAATGGGATAATCTTGTAGATTACAATAGTTAGAGGCATTCCCCGCTCTCTAAGGACGGGACTCCTCACTCCCATCCGAACAGCTGCACATTCCTCAATACCATTATTTTCCAGCGCAAGGCCGCGATCCCCATGTTCAAATTCCTATAATAGCCACATTTGGCAATTTCCTATTGTGCAATTTGAGTTTCAGAAGTTAAAGCTCCAAGTTCCGTGTGATTACTTGATAGAGTTTACAAACGGAATTGATTTTCTAAAGCATCATGAAAGGTTGCTCTGTGAGAAACCAGACAAAAGAGTGCCCCCAACAAGCAAAACGGCTTTTATGTGGCACGCTGAAAACGGAAAGGGCAGCCCTGTCATCTGCCAGTCAGTCCCCCAGAGTCGCCCTGAGGGGCAGGTGAATGTTTTTATTCCCAGTTTACAGGGAAGAAACAGCCACAGAGAAGTTAAGAGACAAGCCCCCGGGGCTTGGCTGAACGGATGGCGGAGTTAGGATTAAGAACGCTGGGTTCCCTGTCTCTCATTTCCATGCTTAGCCCACCAGGCAAGCCATCGTCTTCTGGGACCACCGCTCAGCTGCACAGTGAGTCAGCGAGGAAAAGAGAAATTTCCTTATGTCTCCATAGCAGATGCAAGCTATAGTGATATTGGCTGAAATTTGATTATAACCTCTTTCTTTTTTCTTTCTGTGGTGGAGATAAAGCCTTCGAAGAATCCTGAGTGAAAACGTCCAGGCAAATTGTCATTCCCCCTTATATCTGTCCCACTCCATTTTCCCTGGTAGTTTCTCTTCCTCATTGTTAATATTTGGGGGCCACACTGACTAACCTTCAACTTTTCACCTCTAAGCAAAGACTCTGCCCTGTTTAATGTGCTGGATCCTTCAGTATTTGTGCTGTTTGCCCAGGAGTTTTTAGTCCTTTGACGTTCCTCTGCAAATTGTCTCAGATGAACAAGACGTGAAGCTCACACTGAGTAAAACCAGAACTTGAAGGGAGATTTACTCAGGTCCCCGCTCCCTCCTGCTTGTACACTTGTCCTCTCGAAGGCTGGAGAGATCCCTCTGCACCTGAAGGTCATCATCTTGAGTCTGTCTTTCTGTAAAAACCGAAAAATATGAAACTGTTCATACTAAGATATAAATGACTGATGGCAGCTTAAAATGCCCGTAGCCATGTGTCTTGCAGGATCCAACGCTTTAAACGACAGAGAAGATGTTAATCCAGTGAAGTTCAGGTGTGTAACAGGTGGAGGGAGTTTTGAACGGTGCGGAGCGAGGGAGGGAGAGGGGGAAGTCGCCATAGTTCCTGAAATCATCACATATACCCGTGGTTCTTAGTCGTGAGCGCGGATCAGCGTTACCTGGAGGGCTTGTTAAACCACAGATTGCTGGCCCTGTCCCCAGAGTTAGTGATTCCTTAGGTGTGGGATGGGGCCCAAGAATGTGCATGTTCAACAAACTCCCAGGCGCCGCTGCTGGTCAGTTAATCACACTTTGAGTTGCACGGACACGGACACCGTGTGCGCCACGGACACCAAAAGACAGTCTCAGCGAGAACTGTCCATGATGCCCAGAATCAAATACATCAAACTTTTAAAGAAAGGGTTAGCACCCCAACCTGAGTCGGTAAAATGACCTAACAGAGGTGAGTAGGTGGAATGGAGATTTGGGCTAAATGGCCTTGCTTTGCAAATCTTTCCGACGCAGACCATCCAGGAGAGGAGATTCGTGAGCTAGGGGTACTTTATCAAGGACAGCTTTTCAGGGTGTTTGGAAATGAGGATTGTGAGCCAGCACTCTAATTGACCTCAGCTGTCACAATGGTAAACAAAGAGATGTAACTTGGTACCCAGGGATCAACCATCGGGGGTTTATAGATCAATATCCACACCTTGAACTGCACTTGAAAGCAAATTAAAAGCCAGTGAGGACTGCACAGTGCACAACCCAAGATGTAGGCAATGATTTGCAAAAATTTTTTAAATGGAGTCAATAGGAAATGTCTCTTGCTTTGTTTTGTTTTATTTTGTTTTTTTCCCCTTCCATTCCATCAAGCTTGCTAGTGATTTTATTTTTCTTCCAGACATCACAAGATGTTGGTTAGGGGGATGGTGCAACACTAATAATCTACACTCCTGAACTTTTATTAATTTATACAAATTGGAACCTATTACCCACATAGGAAGTGTGTAAGTCAACGTAAGTATTGCAAGACCTGAGAAAACAGTTACTAGAATCCAACTGGCCTTTAACATGAGTGTTGGTGATGTCACCTAATGTCCATATTATAAGGAAGTTATAATGAGAGAGAAAGAAAGCGAATATTTACACGCACACAATACAGACTGCCTCCTTCCCTCTCCACCTGTAGAAAAATAAAGAACATGTTTCCATTGTGTATAGTGAAAAAAATTAAGAAATGTGAGATTGATCTGCAATGTCTATAGTATATCCTTTGGTATAAAATACATCTAAATTAAATTCTGTCGCCCGTGGAGTTGGGAAGTACACCAGAGATTGTTCTAGGTTTAGAAGAACATAGCTTGTCCTGCTCCTCTGCCTTCAAAAAAAACTTCCTCAGGACCTCTCGAAAGTCAGGCTTGGCTTATAACTTCTGTTTAGATACATATGTAGACTTTTGAATGAGTATAAACATCTTCATTACATGTGTTTTCCTCTTTTTTTTTTTTTTTCCTAGCTACGTCCACTGTGGTTTCGGGCTTCTCAATGCCAAGTTGTGGGCAATCGTTTTCTAGTCAGTTAAAAGGCCTTTAGGTTAAGCAGTAATTCAAACTATAATAGTCTGTGGTGGTTTCCCAATACAATCCTGCGGAAGGAAAGAAAACATCAGTTCTCTGAAAGTTGGCTTCTCTTTTTCCAGAGCTCAAGTGCATTTGAGGTGCCTTAAACCATGAAGATCCCAGAATTATACAATTGGGTAGAAAATTAGATCAACTTCTTTTTTATATGTTGTTCATATTTTGGAAAATGAATAACTTTCCCTTTTCTGAGCTGGAAAGTGCAAAAATGAATTGATACATCAGTGTGTTTTGGGTGAAAATGTCTAAGTTTCCTGAGTCTGTTTAGGTGTACAAAGAAAAGTCAAGACCACCACCATCGACTCATTCTTATAAAATTCCTTAAATGGAACCTTCTCTACCTCACAGACTTCTCTAATTGAATATTCATTTCCTTTTGGGGGGGCTGGGGGAATGGGATGAAGAAGCCTCCCAGAAATGGTCATGTGGCTGTTTAATAGCATTCAAAAAACGGAATTCATTTAACCAAACAAGTAATCAAGCACGGTAGGTGCTATGGGAAGTGTTAGGTACCGTGGAGTTAAGTACTAAGTGTGTGTTAGTACCATGGGCAATTCAAAGCCGTTTAAAGAGACAAGATTAACACAAATGCAAAGACTGGAGAATGAAGAAAGATGGCATTTCATTAGGTCCTACACTGTGAGATGCTAATTATAAGGAAGAAAATAAGACTTTAACTTTATAAAAATTCCTGATTTCGGATCTAGAATCCTGATTCAGCTTTCTTCTCTCGTACTCGGCTGAGAATGAATGGAAAGCAAGGCTGCAGGGCAGAACATGGACAGGTTTGACATCACGGGCACTCGACTGTGTGTACTTGGTCAGATCCTTTCACTTCTCTAAGCCTCAATTTTTGACCCATAAAACAGAGATCATAATCCCTACTGCAGAGTCTAGTGAGGATTAACCAACTCAGTTAAAACCCATAGAATGGAGCTCATAATAGAAAGTGAAGTAGGTGGTAGCTATTATTATTAAAATAAGTGGTCATTATTACAACCTGAATCAGTCCTTTTCATCACTTGGCCTAAAGTGCTTGTGCGAGGAATAATTTACCTCCCCAGGCCTGGCTGTGGATTTCTGGTGTGGGTTGCAAGACACAGACTTTGAACCTCTGCTGCTCCCAAATTATCTCTGTTCGGGATGTTACATACTGAGCGCTCCATGTAGACCTTCACTGCTTTTCAGACTCCTCTCTCAACACTAGATCCAGAAGCTCTCTTCAATCTTTCTCTCTTGAAGACACAATTACCCTTTGAAAGAAGAAGAATCCCTTATCACTGAATGGGATGTCTGACTTTTCAAAGTGCTTGTACGCCTTGTCTCATTTTATTACTATAAATCCTTGTGAGAGAGTTAAGACTAATATTAGTCTCCTCAGGTGTAAAGTAGGAATAGTAAGTTACGGAGAGGTAATACAACTGGCCTAAAGTCACACAGTGAGACGCTCATGGAACCCTGATGACAGCCCAGGGTCTCCCACCCACAGTTCTGTGTGATTTCCACTAGGATGGTGCACCCAGAGCTTACTGCAACATTTCATCACTTCCCCATAAGATCCTAGCCTGGTGTTGTACAGAACATGCGAGATGCTTTGCATTCATTCGTGTAATCCCTCAGGAAAGGTTTACTGAGTGCCAGCTATGAGCCAAGCACACGTCCCAGGCACCAAACACTGCAGGAAACAAAAGAGACGGTGAGTTCTGTTCTCATGAGGTCTACACTCTGCTGGGAGAGACAGACAGTAAACGAGGAAAATATTTGGTTTCTTTGATAAGGAGAGGAATCAAGCATGGAAGAGGGGTGGAAAGTGGGGGAATTGGTGTGGGGTGTTGTAGTGGGGAGAAGGGTGCTTAAAGCCCTGAAGCAGGTGAGGGGCTGGGCTTGGAGCTCCTCGGGAGAAGAGAATTCTGGAGAGTAGCAACAGTGAGCACAAAAGGCCCAGAGCTGGGGCTCTTCCTGGAATAACTGAGAAACAGCAGGTTGGCCAGGGTGACTCAGCCCAGTGAGCTGAACAATTTGAAGAAAGGAGTGGGAGGAAGAGTCTGAGGAGCAAGGGGGCGGATGCAAGATGATGGTGGTTCGTGGCGTGCCCTCACCTCATACCTACCCCATGGTGAACCACCGTTAACTCAGACACCGGTGGTAATGGAATTGAGGCCAAGGAATCGTGGGAGTGTCCTTCGGGCCAGTATTATCAACCAGAGCTTCCAGACTCCTGGAGGTCCTCGACTGATTTCAATACTCCTAAAGGAAATCATCTGGAAGGTGGTTCAGGCTAGCACACTGAGTTTCTTTGCAACGAGCTGGGTTTGTGTCACCCTGGCTCTCCATGCTGATCAGAATAGCAATGCCTGTCTTTAATTCTTCTTTTTAGTAGGAAAATAAATGAATATTTAACAAAGGGGGTTTGTTTCATAGACATAACTTTTCAAAGCAGGGGGCCCACTATAGGTGGCAGTTAATATGTTCATTTCTCAGTGATAAGATAGGAAGAACCACTGAGATAGCTGATGGCAGTAGGTCCCCTTTCCACCCCACACAGCTATCTCTGTTTCTCTGTTCTTGATTCCCAGGGCGGGGCAGATGAAGGCGTGTCCCTGGGTCAGCACAAATGTGGGTCTGCGTTTTCAGCACACACCCTCTCGGAAGGAGACAGCATGGTGGAGGGACAGTGTGTTGCCAGTCAGAACAAGTGACTCTGGGCCTCAGTTTCCTCATCGGTGAAAGTAAGAGATTGAGCTAAATGACCCCTGTGGTTCACCTCCACTCTAAGAATCTGTGATACCTTGGGTGGTCTCTGTCTGTGGGGAACGGAAGAGAAAGGATTTCATTTAACATCTGGTCCAGAATCCAGGTAAACAGTCCATCACTTAACTCTTTTGTACACCTAGAAAATGTGAGCATGTGTAAATCTTTTTCAGTCTTGGCATAAGAAGGATATTTTAAATCCATCTTACAGGCTAACCATGTGATGTTCTACCAAACTCTCAGTTCAGAAAGATGTGATAAAACCTGCCTTTTATTGAATGAATTTGATGGACAGTCAAGTCATACTCCTGAAATACATCGGGGTCAGACGCTATATATACCTCAAGGTCTTGGGTGGGCTTAAGTTGTGGCTCAGCTGTAATTTGTTTTGTTTTTAAGAGCAAAGAATATGTGGAAATATTCTGTTTTGTTTTGTATTAGTTTCTGGAGCTCAAGTGATATACTTCAAGGGCCAGCCATACTCTGGGGTTATGGTCTTGGCACAAAAGGCAACTGTTAGGAGGTCAAACCAGGGCTCTTTTCCTCCCCTGCAGGCCAGCGGACACCCTCCATCCCCAGACTGACTTTTATTCCATTAGCGTAGCCTTGAGGCATTATTCCCTAAGAAAATGTAACACATTAAAAAGAATGTCACTGAAGTTCTTCTCAGATTTACTTTTTAAAGACTGGGTCAGATCAGCTTTTGGTTAGGAAGAGCAAGTGGGGCATGTTTTCCTGGGAGAGAAGAGATGGGCCCTGGGGATGGAGAGGATTCAAGAGGCAGAGGCTGGGAACAGCAGAGTCCAATGGTGCCTCCCTGCCAGTTTTTCCCAGGCAGTCCCATTGTAATTCCCCTGTGTGGCTTCAAGAACCCAATTTTTCCTGGTAAAGTAAACTCAAATATATATTTGTATTTACCTAAGGACCCATTTTCAGCTCTTTCCTTGCTGCCTTCTTAGTTATTAAATAATGGACATCCCTGGGTATAGAATTGTAGCTCTTAGAGAATCTTAGAGGTCACTTAGTCCAACTTTCAACTCCAAAGAGAGATTCTTTCTGCCCTACTGAGGGCCACTCTGTTGGTGCTTAAATCTTTCCATTGACAAGGGACACCACTGCGTCATAAAGCACTGGGTTCAAATGATGGGCTATATTTTATTTAGAAAGTTCTTCCTTATATTGAGTCAAATTCTCTCTCTCTAAACTTCCACCCATCTATTTGTCTTCCTCCAGAATTACTCTGATTAGTGGATCTCAAAGTCTAAATTCAAACATCCTCAACCTGACCATCAATGCCCCCCCCCCGCCGCCATCGTTCCTTTCACTGACCTAATTTTACCAAAACTCCTATGAAGTCTTGGTGACTGCACATGTGACAAACCCATGCCTATTTCAAAAGGAAAGGAAGACTGGGGATCCTAAGTGAACCGTAGTCCAGAACAGACTTTAAGCACAGCTCAGGCCATGGGGCAGACAACATTCTCCCCAGAGACACTTCCAATGCTTTAATAGCTGTGCTTCCCAGCAGTTGATAACCGATCACATTTTCTAATAGTTTCTAACATCTTACTTAACATTAATCCACAATGAATATTTTGACACAAATCCCAAAGGAAATTACTTCCTATCCAAATTAAGTACAAAATTGGGGAAAACGTACAAAGGTTCTGTAACAGACCTACTCCGGAAGACAGTCTATGATAGTTCACTGGGCTCTTCATGACATCTAGTGGTAAAAGCTGAAGTGTCTACAGTACTCCAAAAGCTATTGAGAACATGGAGGGGGGGGGAATCTTATTTAATATTTGCTCTTTGGATATTTTACTTGGTGAAATTGTAAACTGAATCCGTTTTTTTAATCCACAGTAATAATATCCTTATCCTTATTTTAGGCATCTTTGCCGCTTTATACCTTTTACATCTGAGCTTACTTTGATATCAATCAAGCCCCTTTTTTTTCAAAAGATAGCAGAGAAACAACACACCATCCTCCTTTAGAAAAAAAAGGCACTTTGGATCAGCATAAATAACTATATTTTGATCTGGAAGCATACTACGAAAATGTTTTGTGTAAATGTATTCATCTTCAAATGTGGTTTTAAGACTTTGGATTCCTGTGAAATCTGAGTCATTTATAGCTAACCTTGAATGTATTGTTATTCACCATTAGAAGTAGATAAACTTCACAGGCAGAGAAGCTGACAAGTCTTTAAGACTTCACACTTAGTTTTGCAGGAAGAGCTGAAGTTAATTAGAAGTGATTATACATATATTGCGTGTGTGTGTGTGTGTGTGTGTGTGTATTGTTGCACACAGACACTACAAAGGCCTTGGGAAGGTTGCATTTTTTTGCGTTTTAAAAATAAACATAATCTCCTTCCCATGTGTTGCTGTAAGCCCAGTAAATCTAGGAAGCTCAGCAGGATTGAACAAGGTCATTTCTTGTCAGGACTCCAAGGGGGAGCAGGAAGCGACCCTGTGCATCAGATGCTGGCATTCTAATCCCCGCTCAGCACCGGCTTCCCGGGCGTGGGGGACGGGTCGTGCCAGCGAGGACACACCGGCCGACTGAGGCTTTGACGTGAACACCATCAGTGTCAGAACTGTGGCTCTCTACCTACAATGCCCCTTGTGAGGCAGAACTATATTCTTACCCTGGCAATAAAGGCAAAATGCCAACTGACTCTACTCACTTCTTAGTTCTGGTAAACAGAAGAGTAATCATGAAAAGATATGTCTAATCACTACCTCAAAATCAAAGAGGATTTATTTATTCTAGTTTCTGTTGAATTTAAATATATATTTAATATATTTTTAAATTAAATGTAAGTATTTAATTCAATGACAAAGCCTTTCACCAGTCAGCTTTTCCAGACATTCAGAGTGTGCTGTCTGTAATTGTTCTCTTAGGGGGTTGTTGCTAGAGCCCTTGGGTAGACGGGGCTGGTGCCTGGGTCAGCAGGTGGGAGGTCTGGTGCCTGGGTCCACAGGGCAGTCCTAGAGCCTGGGTTCACTGGGTCGGGCCTGGTGCTTGAGCCTCTGAAGAAGAGCCTGGGACCTGGGTATATGGGGGTAGACTTAAATACTGGGCCCACAGGAGCCAACCAGGCACTGGGGGCCATTGGGATAGGCCACCATCTGTGTTGGGCCTAGACCCTGGTTTCACTCAAGCAGTGCTGGAGGCTGGGGCCACATAGGCCAGCCTGGTGCTAGGATAACTCTGGAGCCTGGGGCTATGGGCATTGGCCAAATAACCTGGGGCCTCAGAGACCAGCCTGGATTTGGGTCTGCATGGGCTGTTTTGGCACTGGCATGGCCCAGGAGCCTGGGTTCATGGGTGCTAGCCTGGTGCTGGAGCAATAGGTCTATAGCTTGGGTCCATGGGACCAGATTGGTACCAGGGTGAGCTGGGAATGTGAGTCACCAGAGTGGGCATGGTGCTGGGGCAGGCTGGGTCTGGGGTCCACATGCTCACTTCATTCTCCTTCTCCCACAAGGAGGGTGTCTCTCTCCACGCTGAGCTGCCTGGGCTTGAGGGAGGCAGGATGAGGGTAGCGTCAATTTTTTCTACGCTCCTCAATGCATCTTCTCTTATGTGTGTATGTCACACAGGTGCTATAATCCCTCACCTGGAATCCCTGGCTCTTGTGAAGGTATTTTTTAATGTGGATATTTGTTCCGATTGACATTTCTGGGGAATGATGAGCATTGGGAATTCTTATGCCATCATTTTGCTCATGTCACTCTAGCTCCTTTAAAGAACACTTAAACTCAATAATAAAAATACAAATAACCTAATTTTTTAAATGGGCAAAGGATCTTCAACTAAAGACATTATATCAGTGAACTGGCTAATAAGCACATAAAAAGATGCTACACCTCATTAGTCATCAAAGAAATGCAAATCAAAACCACTATGAGATATCACTTCATACCAACTAGGATTATTAGAATCAAAGTCATCTAAAGACAAGTTTTGATGAGGATATGGAGAAACAAGAACCCTCATACACTAATTGTGGGGATGTAAAATGAGGTAGCCACTTAGGAAAAGAGTCTGGAGTTCCTCAAATGGTTAAACAAAAATATCATAAGAACCAATGATTCCACTCCTATGTATATACCCAAGAGAAATGAAAATATATGTGTATATAAAACTTATATATGAACTAAAACAAAAAAATCCTAAAACTTATATATGAATATTTATAGCAGCATGTTTATAACAGCCAAAAATGGAAACAACCCAAATGTCCATCAGCTAATGAATACATAAATTAATGTGGTACATTCATACAATAGAGTATTATTCAGCCATATAAAAGAATAGGGGACTTTAATACCCCACTTACATTGATGGGCAGATCATCCAAACAGAAAATCAACAAGCAAACAGTGGCTTTGAATGACACACTGGGCCAGCTGGACTTAACAGACACATTCAGAACATTTCATCCCAGAAGAACAGAATATACATTCTTTTCAAGTGTATACAGAATACTCTCCAGAATGGATCACATATTAGGCCGCAAAACAAGCTTCAACAAATTTAAAAAACTGAAGTCATACCATACATCTTTTTTGACCACAACTCTATGAAACTAGAAGTCAACTATAAGAAAAAATCTGGAAAGAACACAAATACATGGAGGTTAAGTAACATACTACTAAACAATGATTGTGTCAACCAAGAAATCAAAGAAGAAATAAAAAATTACATGGAAACAAATGAAAATGAAAGCACAATGGTCCAAAATCTTTGGGATGCAGCAAAAGTGGTTCTAAGAGGGAAGTTTATAGCAATATAGGCCTACCTCAAAAAGCAAGAAAAGTCTCAGATAAACAACTTAATCTTATACCTACAGGAGCTAGAAAAAAGAACAAGTAAAACCCAAACCAATCAAAAGGAAGGAATAATAAAGATTAGAGCAGAGATAAATGAAATAGAAACTTAAAAACATAGATCAATGAAACCAGGAGCTGGTTCTTTAAAGATTTTTTTTAAATTAATTTAAGGAGAGAGAGAGATTGAAAGAAAGCATGAGTGGGGGAGGGGGGAGGGAGAGGGAGAGAGAGAATTTCAGGCAGATGCTGTGCCTGACTTGAGGCTTGATCTCATGACCCTGAGATCATGACTTGAGTCAAAATCAAGAGTTGGACATTAACTGACTGAGCCACCCAGGCGCCCCAGGAGCTGGTTCTTTAGAAAAATCAACAAAATTGCTAAACTTTTAACCAGACTCATCAAAATAAATAAGTAAATAAAAGAGAGAGAGATAAAAAGGACCCAAATTAACAAAATCACTAATGAAAGAGGAGAAATAACAACCAACACCACAGAAATACAAACAACTGTGACAGAATAAGATGAAAACCTATATGCCAACAAACTGGACAACTTAGAAGAAATGGATGAATTCCTAGAAACATATAACCTACCAAAGCTAAAGCAGGAAGAAATAGAAAGTTTGAATAGACCAATTACCAGCAATGAAACTGAATCAGTAATCAAAAAACTCCCAAAAAAGAAAGTGTAAAACAAGATGGCTTCACAGGAAAATTCTACCAACCATTCAAAGAAGAGTTAATACCAACTTCTCAAATTATTCCAAAAAATAGGAGGAAAACTTCCAAATTCATTCTATGAGGCTAGTATCACCCTGATATCAAAACAAGATAAAGACACCTCAAAAAAAAAAAGAGAACTACAAGCCAATATCTCTCATAAATATAGAAGTAAAAATCTTCAACAAAGTATTAGCAAACCAGATTCAATAATATATTTAAAAAAAAATCATATACCACAATCAAGTGGGATTTATTCCTGGGATGCAGTTGTGGTTCAATATTCGCTAAACAATCAATATGATATGTCACATCAATAAGAGAAAGGATAAAAACTGTATGATCATTTCAATAGATGCAGAAAAGCATCTGAAAAGTACAGCATCCATTCATGATAAAAATGCTCTGTAAAGTAGGTCTAAAAGGAACATACCTCAACATAATAAAGGCCTTATATGAAAACCCACAGTCAACATCATACTCAAAGATGAAAAACTGAGAGCTTTTCCCCTAAGGTCAGGAACAAGACAAGGGTGTCCACTCTTATGACTTTTATTCAACATAGTACTGAAAGTCCTAGCCTAAAGTTTTGGATACAAAATCAATGTACAGATATCTGTGGCATTCCTATACACTAATAATGAAGCAGCAGAAAGTGAAATTAAGAAAACAATCCCATTTGCAATTGCACCAAAAGCAATAAAATATCTAGGAATAAACTTAACCAAAGAGTGAAAGATCTATACTCTGAAAACTATAAAACACTGAGGAAAAAAATTCAAAACAACAAAAATAAATGGAAAAATACTCCATGCTCATGAGGTGGAAGAACAAATATTGTTAAAATGTCTATACTATCCAAAGCAATGTACATATTTAATGAAATCCCATCAAAATATCAACATTTTTCACAGAACTAGAATAAACAATCCTAAAATTTGTATGGAAACACAAAAGACCTCAAATAGCCAAAGCAATCTTGGAAAAAAAAAAAAAAGCAAAACTGGAGGTATCACAACTTCAGTCTTCAAGTTATATTACAAAGTGGTAGTAATTAAAACAGCATGGTATTGGCATAAGAATAGATACATAGATCAATGGAATAGGATAGAAAATCCAGAAATAAATCCACAATTACATGGTCAATTAATCTTTGACAAAGGAGGAATGAATATACAATAGTAAAAAGACAGTCTCTTCAACAAATGGTGCTGGGAAAACTGAACTGCTACATGCAAATAAAACTGGACCACTTTCTTTCACCATGCACAAAAATAAACTCCAAATGGATTAAAGACCTCAATGTGAGACCTGAAATCATAAAAATGTTTGAAGAGATCACAGACAGTAATTTCTCCAACATTGGCCATAGCAACATTTTTCTAGGGAAATAAAAGCAAAAATAAACTATTGAGGCTATATCAAAATAAAAAGTATCTGCAAAGCAAAGATAACAATCAACAAAACTAAAAGGTAACCTACTAAATGGGAGAAGATATTTGCAAATGACTTATCCAATAAAGGGTTAGTATCCAAAATATAAAAAGAACCACTACAACTCAATACCCAAAAAATAAATAACCCAATTAAAAAATGGGCAGAAGACATGAACAGCCATCTCTCCAAAGAAGACAAACAGATGGCCAACAGACATATGAAAAGATGCTCAACATCACTCATTATCAGGGAAATGCAAATCAAAACTACAATGAGATATCACCTCCTGCCTGTTAGAATGGCTAAAATAAAAAAAAAAAAAAAACAAAACACAAGACACAACAAGCGTTAGCGAGGACGTAGAGAAAAAGGAAACCTCATGCACAGCTGGCGGGAATGCAAGCTGGTACAGCCACTGTTGAAGACAGGATGGAGGTTCCTCAAAAGTTAATAATAGAAATACCATATGATCCAGTAATCACACTACTGGGTATTTACCCTAAAAATACAAAAATACTAATTCAAAAGGATGCATGCACCCCTATGTTTATTGCAGCATTATTTACAATAGCCTAACTATGGAAGCAGCCCAAGTGTTCATCAATAGATGAATGGATAAAGAAGATGTGTGTGTGTGTGTGTGTATGTGTGTGTGTGTATAATGGAATATTTTTCAGCCATAAAAAAGAATGAAATCATACATTTGCAACAACATAGAGCTAGAGAGTATAATGATAAGTAGTCAGAGAAAGAAAATACTATATTATCTCACTCACACGTATGAACTTAAAACAAATGAGCAAAGGGAAAAAGAGAGAGAGAGAGATAAACCAAGAAACAGACTCTTAACTCTAGAGAACAAGCTGAGGGTTACCGGAGGGGAGGTGGGTAGGAGAATGGATGAAATAGGTAATTGGGACTAAAGAGTATACTTACCATGATGAAAAAAATAAAATTAAAATTAAAAATTAAAAAAGGTTAAAAAGTACTGATATATATGGATGCATCTTGAAAAGATGTTAAGTGAAAGAAGCCAGACACAAAGACCACATATCATGTGGTTCCATTTATATGAAATAGCCACAATAGAAAAACCTACAGGGGCAGAAAGTAAATTAGTAGTTACATAGGAGTGGGGGTAATGGAGGGATAGGAGGTTGATAGCTAAAGGGAATGGGGTGATCTTTAATAAAGGTGTCTTCTATCCTAATACATTCTATCACTAAGTAATATCTATTTTTCTCATTTGAATGTTTACATTTTCTTATAATATTTTTTAAAAATTTATTTATTTATGTGAGGGGGGGCAGAGGAAGAGAGAGAGTCCTGAAGCAGATTCCCCGCTGAGCATGGAGCCAATGTGAGGCTTGATCCCAGGACCCTGAGACCATGACTGAGCTGAGATCAAGATTTGGCCACTTAACTGACTGAGACACTCAGACACCCCTGTAATATTTTTAAAACCTTGTTTTTCAATCTAAATGATGGCTAAAATATAGCTATTATAGAGGGACCTGACTTTACATTCGAAATTATTCTTTACTATGGATTAAACAATCCCAGGAACAGTCTATAAATAAAATTGCATTCATTGGAAACTTGTACTTCTTGTAATGACACCATAGGTGATTCAGATTAGCCATCCCCTGGTGATGACTAAATATGCTAGACAAAATGTTTAGAATCTTCTTGAAAACACCCAAGAGTTTAGCCAAAATCAACAAGGCTAATTTTTTCCTGATGGCATTTGTCAGTCCTAGGGAAGAAGCTAGGTAACTGAGTTGCATTTTTGCACCCTCCTGGGGAAGCAGCTATGAAGCTTGGGGCATGTCAGGGATAAGAACAATAAGAAACCATCCGAAGATCTGAGCAGGAACCACAAAAGACATGGTCCTTGGGGAAGAAAGGGAAAGAGGGCATGAAATAGAAATAAACCTACCCTAGGTATCCAAAAAACACATTTATAAAACATTTACCAAAAATGTATTATCATCAATTATATTACATTAATTAATACAAATTATGTTAAATAACTGTATTAAAATTTATGTAATTATCATATGTATTATAGTACATATATAGGGCTACAAGTCAAGTTTCAACAGATTTCAATAACTAAATTATATAGAATATGTTTTCTGACTTCAATGTAATTAAGCTGGAAATCAAAAACAAACATATCTAGAGAACTTCCCATTTGTTTGGAAATTAATAGATATTCTAAACAGTTCATAGGTCAAAGAGAAAAATAGAAAACATTTGGCCAAGACAATAGATCTTGTGGAACGCAGTTAAGCCAGTTCTTAGAAATACATAGCTTTAAAGCATATATTTTAAAAATAAAGCTGAAGGGGCTCCTGGGTGACTCAGTTAGGCATCTGACTCTTGGTTTCTGCTCAGGTCATGATCTGAGAGTCATGAAATCAGGCCCCACCTTAGGCTCCACACTGGGCATGGAGCTGCTTAAGATTCTCTCTCTCCCTCTCCCAACACTCGCTCGCTTGCTCACTTGCTCTAAATAAATAAAAAATAAATAAATAAAGCTGAAAATTAATGAGGTAAGTCTCCACTATGAAGAGTAGGAAAAAAAGGTAAAACAAATGTAAAGAAATTTATAACAAAGGAAACAATAAAGATAAAAACATAAATTAATGAATCAGAAAAAAACATGCAAATACAGAGATTCAACAAAACCAGAGTTATTTCATTAACATCTAATAAAACTGAGAAATCTTTAGATAGACTAAGAAAACCCAAATTTTGATCAACAGGTGAATGAATACATAAATTTTGATATATACAGTAGAATACTATTCAGCATTAAAAACAGAATATACTGTAAGTATACATAACATGAATGAATCTAATAATAGGTTGAATGAAAGAAGTCAGGCCTTCTGCAAACAAGAAACAGACTCTTACCAGACACTGAATTGGCGGACACCTTGATTTTGGGCTTCCAGAGCTCCATAAGTGTAAGAAATATATTTCTGTTCCTGATAAGCCAAATGAATAAACAGAAAAGACAGAAAGTAGGAAAAAAAAAGGAGGTCATACTGTATAATTTTATTGACATGAAATTCTAAAAAATACAAACTCCTCCATTGTGTCAGAAAGTTGACTGGTGGATGGTTGAGGGGGAGGGTAACGGGTTACAAAGGGCACAAAGAAAATGTTGGGTATGATGAATATGTTCACTCTCTTCAGTGTGGTTATGGTTTCACAGGTGTATACATATGCTAAAACATATCAGACTGTACATTATGTATAATTTACTGTGTCAATTATACCTAAAGTTATTTAAAAGACCATTAAAAAAACAAACACATGAATAAAAATGAAAGAAACAGCAGTCCACAGAAACAGACTCACAAGGACTCCAGGTAATTGAATCATGAGACACAAACTTTAAAATAACTCTACTGGGGCACGTGGGTGGCTCAGTCAGTTAAGTGTCTGCCTTTGGCTCAGGTCATGATCAGAGGATCCTGGGATCAAGCCCCATGTGGGGCTCCCTACTCAGTGGGGCTCCCTGCTGCTCCCCCTGCTTGTGTTCTCTCTCTGTCAAAGAAAAATTAAAAAAAAAAAGCTCTATTTACACTTCTTATTATCTACAGATTCCAGTTCTATTATGGAGCAATTTGTAGCAAACCAATGCTCCCATGAAAACAACTAGAAAACCAGATAAAATGTTATTGCATCTACACAGGAGAGCCCTTGAGGCAACCAAGACTTGAGGGGCTAAGGTCACAGAGGGAGGAACTACTGAAAGGAGTGTCAACATCCTATAGTCACATTTTTAATTGCTGTATGAGGCTGCAAGTCTGGACAGGTTACAGGCAAAGGCTCTTGCTGGGAAGCAGAGAGGCCAGACAGAAGCTTTTGGCCATCTCCCAGAACTGGACAGACAAAAACTGGAGATTTGAGGACCCAGGATCCCATTGAGAAGGGAGGAACAGAAAACAAATCTTGACATACAGCTGATATTTTCCTCAAGACTTTAGCCAAATTATGAAGCTATATGGAACTAGAGATAAGAAGTTAGAGAATTTCTGAAAGCAGAGTGCTCATTAGTCTTGCAGTGTTGAGGTAAGAATTAAGGTTCAAATCTTCCAAGGGGAGAGGTCTCAGTGAATACATTGGACTGCCGGCACTCTGCTTATTAGATAAGCCCCTGGATAAAGTAATCTGCCCCACTGTGTCTACCTAGCAGAGGAAATTGTAAACTCACTCTGAAGGATGACAGTATCATCCAGCGGCTTTACTAACTGTTCATACACAATGTCTAGGATGCAATAGGTGTTAAATAAATAGTGGATCAGGTCTGTCAAGAGATAGGACCAAATGACTGAAATCCAAGAGAAAAAAGATAAGCAATAGAAACAAACTGACAAAATGATTCAGATATTGGGGTTAGCAGAAAAGGACTTTAAATAAATACAATTTCTATGTTAGAGGGAAAAAATGAAAATGTTTTTAATGACATGGGATAAAATAGAGAAAATCACCAGTGATTTAGCATCTTTTGAAAAAAATCCAGTAGAAATTCTAGGGATGAAAAATATACATACTGAAATTAAAAACTTGATAGGTTTAATGTAAGCTCAGGATACCAGCAGAAAGGATGAGAAAACTAGAAGAGGTATCAGTAGAAAATATGTAGACTGCAATGCAGAAGGTAAAAAGATGAATACAGAAGAAATGGCAAGACACAGTGAAAAGGACTAGTATGCATATAACTGTAATTCAAGAAGGACAGGGGAAAGAAAATGGAACAGAAGCAATATTTGAAGAGATAATGGCAAATAATATTTACAACTGTTAAAAGACATCAGGTAGAAGTTATAGTATTGGGTGCCTGGGTGGCTCAGGTGGTTAAGCGTCTGCCTTCAGCTCAGGTCATGATCCCGGAGTCCTGGGATCGAGTCCCGCATCGGGCTCCCTGCTCCTTGGGAGCCTGCTTCTCCCTCTGCCTTTCTCTCTCTCTCTCTCTCTCTCCCCCTCTCTCTGTCTCTCATGAATAAATAATTAAAATCTTAAAAAAAAGTTATAGTATCATATTATGGGGTTTATTATTTGTAAATATAAATGTGACAACACTACCACAAATAATGGAAGCTAAAGAGAACTAGAGTGCTTCAACTTTGCTGTATTTCATGAAATAGTATGTTAAATCTAAGTGATATATTAAGGATACATAATGCATTCCCTAGAGTAGCCACTAAAGAAAGAAAAATTTAAATTGAATTATGAAATTTTTGATTAACATATAAAAAAGCAGGTAAAAAAATGGAAAAGAACTAAACACAGATGGGACAACTAGAAAACAAATAACAAAATGGTAGACTTAAGTAAGTCATATCAATCATTAATGTAAATGTAAATAGAATAATTCCAATTAAAAGGCAGATTGTCAGACTGGATTTTAAAAGACCCAACTAAATGCTTTCTACAAGAAACATATTTTAAAAACAGACACAGATACATTGAAAGTTAAAAAGCTATGCTATTCAAACAATCAGAAGAAAACTGGAGTGACTATAACTTCAGACAAAATAAATAAATCTCAAGACAGGGTGTATTACCAGAGATATAAAGAAACATTTATGATTAAAGGGTCAATTCATCAGGAAGACATAATATATATGTGCTTAAGTCAAACATACAATCATAGCTGGAGTTTGTAACACTACTCCCTCAGTAATTAATAAAATAACAATAAAATTAATAAGGATATAGATGAGCAATATTACCAACCATCTTGACTTCACTGATATTTATAAAAAATACCAAACTCACAACTGCAAAATACATATTTTTTAAGTGTACATGGAATGCAATATTCATCAAGATATTATGCTGGGACAGAAAACAGGTCTCAAAAAATTCCAAATGATTGAAATCTTACAGTATGTTCTCTTAATAAAAATAGAATTAAAAAATTTTTAAAAGATATTTAGAAAATCCCCAAATATTTGGAAATTAAGAAATAAATTTCTAAATTACCCTAAGTGAATCAAATAATAAATTATAAGAGAACTTTCAAATATTTTGAACTGAATGACAATAAAAAAATAACATATCAAAAATTTTGGTATTTACCTGAAGCATAGCTCAGCAGGAAGTTTACAATTATAAATACTTATATTAGAAAAAAATGAAGATTCCTATTTATGATCAAAGTTTTTATATTAATAAGGTAGAAAAAGAAGAGCAAATTCAACACAAATTAAGTAGAAACAAGAAAATAAAGAGAAATGTATACATTAATAAAATAAAAAAAACATAGCCAGAAGTTCGTTCTTGATAAGATTAATAAAATTTATAACCCCTATGCGACACTGATTTACAAAAAAGAAAAAAAAAATACCAATAATGGAAATGAAAAAGGGCTAGACAAATCTTTCAGGCATTAAAGAGTAAGTAATAAGGGGGTATTATGAAAAACTTTATGCTACTAAATGAAAGACAAATTCCTTGGAATAAAATTTACTGAAGGGGACACAGAGTGATGCAGAAAATCTCAATAACTCTAATATCTATCCAATACATATTTAAGAATTTTCCACCAAGGGGTGCCTGGGTGGCTCAGTTGGTTAAGCATCTGCCTTCGGCTCAGGTCATGATCTCCGGGTCCTGGGATTAAGCCCTCAGTCCAGAGGGTCCCTGCTCAGCCAGGAGTCTGCTTCTCTCTCTCCCTTTTGCTCTTCCCCCTGACTTGTGCATTTGTACTCTCTCTCTCAAATAAATAAATAATCTTAAAAAAAAAGGAATATTCCACCAAAAAAACTGGTGAGTTCTATCACACGTTTAAATAACCAGCATAATCCTGATAGTAAAACCTGGTAAAGAAATTACAACATAAGAGGACTATAGAATAAAAGCCCCCATAAGTATAGACACAAAAAAATCCTCAGCAAACTAATCTAGCTAATTTAATTCAGCAATATATGAAAATGATAATACATCAAGAGTTAATCCAAGGAAAACAAGGTTGGTTTAACATTTGAAAATCTATATTATTCACCATATTAACAGAATAAAGAAGGAAACACACATAATCATCTCAATAGATGCAGAAAAAGTATTTGGCAAGATTTATCACCCATTTTTTTTTTAAGTTCAAGCAAATTAGAAATAGAAAGCAACTTCATCAATTTAATAATGGACACCATTCAAAAATCCACAACTAATATTAATAGTGAACACTAAATGCTATCTCCTTAGGACCAAGAACTAAGCAAGGATATTTACTCTCACTACCTCTATTCAACATTGTACTAAAATCCCTAGGCTGTGCAATAAGGCAAAAAAAAAAACAAATAAAAGATATAAAGTCTGGAAAGGATAGTTGAAACGGACTCTATTTGCATATGGTGATTATTTACATAGAAAGTCATAAGAAATCCATTAAAAATTAAAAATTACTAAAACTGATAGAGTTCATGAAAGTGCCAAGACTACGGGGTCAATATACAAAAATTAACTGTTTTACTATACAGTAGTAACAAACAATTGGAAAATAAAATGTTTAGGAGGAAGAGTTAAGATGGCAGAGGAATAGGGGGACCCAAGCTTGCCTTGTCCCTCAAAGCCAGCTAGATAAATATCAAATCATTCTGAACACCCAGGAAAATTAAATGTTTAAAATTTCATTTGCAATAATGTCAACAAACATCAAATAGCTGAGAGTAAATCTAATGAAAGAAGGGCCTCTATATGGAACTATAAAGCATTGGCTTGAGAAATTAAAGATCTAAATAAATGGAGATTATGTTTGTGTGTATATATATGTGTGTGTGTGTGTGTATATATATATATATATATATATATATATACTCAATACTATTAAGATGTTATATTCTAGGCAATCCAACCATAAAGCTATTTTTTTAAGAAATTGATGAGCTGATTCTAAAGTGAAACTGCAAAGGATCCAGAATAACAACAAAAAATCTTAAGAAGAAAGTTGGAGAAATTATACTACCCAACTTCAAGACACACTACGAAGCTCAAGTAATCAAGACAATGCTATTCATATAATAGTAGACAAACAGATCTATGGAATAGAATGGAGAGTCCAGAAATAGGTTCATTATTTTCAACAAGAATGACAGAGTTTTACGTTCATAAAAACAACTAATTCCTGAAATGGCATACATATATTAGAGTCCCAGTAACAATTGTATTAGGATACTCTTAAACCAAGTATGTTTGACCAAAGTTTTTACCATTTCCCAAATTCAATGGATTCCATATTTTGATGAGTAAGCAACAAAGCAACAATGCTTCCTCTTACATAAATTGTGGATTAAGAAGTTTTAACTTCCAGAAAAAAATTTTAAGTAAACCAAAATGTGAACACCCAAATATCTTCCCCTTGCAGTTGCTAGATTCAGTTAAAGAATCAGATGAAGTCACACCTATTTACTTCTGTACAAGCCTATCCCAGTGGTTTGAGTTGGCCTATCCACTTATGACCAGGCTTCCTGCCATTGTCCTTTTTGAAGTTAATACCCATCTTTAAACTGAAAATGTCCTCTGCAGTTAAAGCTGAACCAATGCAGAAGCATTCTTAATGCTGTCAGTGTGCTGATTCCTTTGAGAGAATTATGTGGCTAGGGAAATGAAACTACGAAACTGTTTTCACTACCCTTGGTCACAGGAAGACTATAGGGATCTAGTGAAGAAATTGTGTATTACTCAAAAACTCTGAACAGTGGTATTAACAACATGTGCATTCAATACTACCCCATAAAATTACAAATCTTAATTACCAAGGAACCTAAATGACCCATTCAGACTCTGACAGAGGAATTATCTTTGTGAAATGAGGAACTTTTAAGAGAATAAAAGCAGTCATGAAAGAATGTTCTAGAATGACAGATGGACAAAATTTAAAATAACAAACAAAACAGGAAAAAGTCACCTGATTATAAGGAAGTACTAAAGCCTTTAATGACAACTTCAGAGCAGTGTTTCATATTCTCCTGTGGAATGTTGCCATCAATCTCCACGCTTTGCTAATTGTCATGTAAAACTGTGTTCAATGGTAGACTATGAAAGCTTCTAAATTTCTTTGCCAGAATGGTTTCAGAATCATTCTGTCTGCTGACACCCCCTTCAACCATAGGATTATTAATATAATCAATGATCCTAATAATTAAGCACTACAAAATTGTTTCCACAACTTAATGGATTGACAATTGGATATGTCTACTAATTTCAGTATTTCCACACATGATAATGATGACTACTCTCTCTTGAATTCATTTAACATTCACTATACCAAGTCCTCCAGTTTCCCCTTCTACATTCCTGATGAATATTCTGCTTTTCAGGCTCCTCTTCTGATAATTCCTTAGTATTTCTTCATATTCCCTAGCATTTGTTCCTTAGTTTCCTTCTTCCCCTTTATATTCCCTCTAGATACTCCCATTCATATAACTATTTTCATCACCTAAGTGACTCCTAGTTCCCTATTTCTAGCCCTAGGTTCTAAAACCCCATTCCTATCTACCTATGACACATCTCCACCAGAAAGCCAAAAAAACGTTTCAGATATACTGCTCAAGGGAAAGCCATATTCATCAACCCCTTCCGACTTGCTGCTTTTCCTTGGAACCAAGATTTCTACAACCAACTGTAAAAATGACACACTTGAGAGTCAGTGTGGGCTCCTCTCTCTACTACCTTCCTCTTCCCATAAACTAATAAGAATTGTCTGATCTCTTTCACATGGCAATAGGAGCTTCCATTCATGGTTTCTACTTGCTCTTCTAGCTTCATCTCCTCCTTCACCTCCCTAAATCTTTTATTTAAATGTCATTCTATGCCTACAACATGCACTTTTTCTTTACAACTGCTAAATTCTCTTACCTAACTAAACTGCAAATTCTACAGTCTCTCAGACCTCAAGCATCTCCCTTCTTGGAACCTGAGAATTTGTTTCACATTGTGTTTATTGATGATAGAGATCAAAGTAACAGTTTGGTACTAGGGGAAAATCCTTGCATTACTGTTCATAAGCTAGTAGAGCAAATAAGACTACACATAATTACAGTGTTGTTTGCTAAGTACCAGGATGAAATAACCACAGGGTGCTATGGTAGCAAAGGAGGCATACAATCATTGTGTGTTACCACTATCAGTTTTGCTTGGACTGGGCCTCGTAGATAAGTAGGAATTCATCAGGTGGGCCAGTTGGGTCAGAGGAAGGCATTAGATATCAAGGTACATTCTGGGAACTGCTAGTGCCGGAAATGAGGGGTAAGGTATAAGGCTGGAGGGAATCACATTATGAAGACCTCAAAAAGGCAAGATAACTAGCAGCCATAAGGAGGGCACATTACAGAGGCCAGGTCAGAGGCAAGGAGACAATCTGGAGGCTACTGCATTATGCCTTGCAAGAAATGATAGCCTTTAAAAAGCAGTGGCAGTGAGATGGGACAGCAGGGTACAGAAGAAACACTTATCCTTGCTGCAGATACAAAGTAACACATTTAATCTTCATAACAAGGCTAAGAGGTGATGTTCCTATTTTTACACAAGAGGACTCAAACTCCTAATATGTTACTTGCTCAAGATGACACAGCTTACAAGTAGGAGGAGCAGAGATTCAAACTTCAAAGATCGTGCTCCAAAGTAGCGTAATGTGCCAATATCTCAAATGCATGTCCAAGTATAAATCAACAAATCATATATTTACAACTAATTCTGCCCTGTTCGACTTACCAGAATTAAGTCCTGGATAAACTTCCTCTTCCCATAGAGAAGCATAGCAAGTGTAGAGGAAGGAGACAGACTCCAGCAGGTTTAGGGTTACATACAGTAAGATTTCAATATTGTTCTAGGCTGTCTACAATTTTTGTAGTATATCCAAATTCTAAAGTCATTTTATGGACAAATTTATTTACACATTCTCCCAATTAGTAATTCTGCATGGGCCACAAGGTCTAAAAGTAATCTTAATAACCTGTAAAATGTCCACTCTGCCCTCTTATAGTGCTGGGCATGTAAAAAATGAAGTATTGATCTAAAAATAAAACAAAGTGAAAATGTTTAAAATGACATCACTATTCTTAAGCAATATAGGCTTCACTGGGTGGTAAAAGATTCAGCATTTTAAAACTCCTTTGCCTAACAAACATGCTATATGTTATAGAACATACATGTGTTTGGAAAACTTCAAAAAATGCAGAATAAACCTCTATTAATGGTGTTAAGCTAAGTGAATGCAGTATTCCTTCAAGGTTTCCCTTCAGTGATCAGTGAATGGATTTCTTATTCAAAGTTACTTTTCTTTCAAAAAAAATTATCTAAGGTTAGAAAAGACCAATTCCATATATATCCTACACACAAAACCAATCTACCAATTTGAAGTATGAGTATTAATACAAGCAACATGGAAGCCCTAAAGTTTTGTTCTCTAATGGTTACAAAGGAGAGGGCTTAAGTTGCCTAACTCAGTTCCAATGCTTTCTTATTTCAGAATTGAAGATTTACTTTAGAATTAAGGGGAACACGGGAAGATCTGAACTATTTTATGTAAAAAGCCCCCCAGTCCTCCATATCCAGTGGTTTTTTTTTTTTCATTTTTTTCAGGTGAATTAATAGCAGCCATAAATAAAATAGTGAGGCCAAATGTGCAATACCCACACCAACCTGCGAACGCTGCAAAAAAACAGAGTGTCCATCTCCAAGTGGCAGACAGGTTTCAACTCACATGGCAACTCCAATGGATGACGTAGCTACTTCCAATACGAGACTGGGGGTAAATTGGCCAAAAGAGATCATAAAGGTCTGCCAGGGGCACAAGAGCATGTGCTACTCTTGACCTCATCTGCAAGACTCTGTACTCAAAATACTTTTGTTTCTACTATGGGTTATTTCATTATTGTTTCAAATCAGATAAAGCATCCTGCTATGAAATATAACAAAACATGCAAATCAAGGGAAAAGTTTTGTGGAGTGTTTTTTTTTCTGCTATGTCTGACAAAACAAATATTAATATTAATATCAGGGATGGTTTTGGTTAAAATAACAAGGGCTACATTTTTCAGATGCTTATTTTTTAATCTGAAAAATTCAGCATGTATATATATATATATATATATATATATATATACATACACACGTGTATGTATATACACACACACACACACACACACAAATATACTGTTTTAGGAGAAAACAGCATTTCAGCTTGGTGATTTAAGTAATATCAACTACGTATGTTTATTTGTAAAATTTCCCATAGTGAAACATGTTATAGTTACCTATAAACATTCATTTTTCACTATTTACAATTTGAGTAATCATGGAATGTTTGTATAATGCAACCAGTTGAGTTATAGAAAAGTCACATAAACAATATAAATCTGATGCCCAATCCTTTACACATATGAAATTACTTTCAATGGGTTTTCAAACTGTCAAGTATAAATAGGATGAGGTCAGCAATACTTAAGATGAGGCACTTTGACAATTACCCAAAAAGGTTAAGTGTACAAAAGTGTAAAACAAAACTCTCGGTATTAATCGTACCCCTAATTTCAGACGTAATTAATCTGAGATGGTCTATATTAAGGAATGTTACGAACTTTTATTTCTTGCCCTTCCCCCTCCAGTTGACCCAAGGCAAGTTAACTATGACATACATAAGGATATAGACATCATCACAGACCAGTTAGTGTGCTTACATAGAGAAGAACTAAACACCATGTAAAAACACTGGGTATTTTAGAAAATGACTATTTTAACACAAAAACTTACGCATAATTTTTTCCATAAATGTGTATAAATACATTAGTTTCCCAAAGGCAAAAATGCTATCTCAACCATATTCCTAGACAAAAATGCCCTCAAAGGTATTAACTAAATCAAAATTAATAGTCTATGTACTGTTTTCAAACACTGAATTTTTAATATTCAGAGAAATTAAAATTAAATTTTAATTTTAAAAATAAGAGAAATTAAAAAATTAAATTTACTAATACTTTCTAGATTAGTTTTTTTAAGATTAAAAATAGTAGTAAGGAACAGATGTTTTGTTTTGCTAGCCTTTTGTGAAACACCTTTCAAACATATTATTTGGCCAATTCATTTTTAACCTTAAATCATGTTCTCTGTGTATTAATACTACATCTTTTGGTAGCTAAGATAATAAATACTTGATTAAAAATATTAAGTCCTGTTGCTACATGAATTCACAGTAGTGTCTTTTGCCCCATGGTCAGTTTCAACAGTAAAGAAAAAGGCTGACTCAAATTTTTAAAGGTCATCCAGAAGGGATTAAAATCTGTGGTCCCATTAACAGTTTTAAGTGAAAACAGTTAAATCTCATTAAACTTGTTTATTTCTGGTAGGTTATAATCTGAGTAACTTCTATAGCCCAGATACCCAAATGTTTAATAAACATGAGTTATATAACATTTTAACATACTTAACTGTTCCAAGTCCATTTATCAAAATCACTTGCTCTGTGTATGTACATGAGCATAGCACATGCACTCCTGAATTCCCTAAAACAGTCTTGCTCCCCTAAAGAGAAAAACTGGCTTTCAATCAATATGCTACCAGACACATAAGTCTCTTCACTCTTCAAAAATCAGAAGTGGGCCAATTTTCATATAAATGAAAAGAGGAAATACTTTAGAATGACAAAAATTAAGCTTGGCAAAAGTAGTGACTTTTATTTACAATTGCATGTATCAAGATTACAACAAAAACACTAGTGATACCATCCGAACAAAAGCAATGATTTATTGGTAATGGCAATGAATGGAATATTGACAGTCTCTGATGAGAATCAAGCAATTATCCAGGAGCTGTAGATCTGATTGCAATATGGTCTTCCAGTGTCTTTTGTACCTTAGTGGCTTTCTCCTTTTTTGCCAACTACCTAGAAAACAAAAATAACTTTACATGTACATCTTACTGATTTAGAAATATGTGTTATTTTTAAAATAATATTAACTAATTGGTAATCATCTTTAAAACCTGGTATTAATTTTTATCCCTGTGTTTTGTTCTGTTTTTTTTGGCATGCAGTGTACTTTCACTGTTGAAGCAAACTGTGACCTTCCCTTTCCTCCCAGCCTCAAGGAATTAAAAATAAAACACATGCAGGCTATTTTTGGTTTCCCACACTGTTTAAAGGAAAAGTAATGCAATTTTTCAAACAAGGTTGACAGTTTAGAGAAGTTAATAAAAGGATGATGCTATATGAGTGAAATACATTTGGCAAACTATTTTTAGGCAATTAGAAATCAAATGTCGATCACAAAACACTCTAGAATTAAGAGTATGCTAAACTTATGTCTAAATGCCCAAGATGACAGGTTTCTAGATTTTTCTCTCAATATGTAGATATGCAATGAAAAGAGATTAAAAATGACTAATTTTGCCTAGTTTCTATTTTTAAAAAACCCTGGTTGCTACAAAGGTACTATAAAAAACAAAGAATAAATCTTGTTTCTGTCGATGATTAGAAAAATTCTCCATCGGAAGGCTTTAAAAAATGTCCTAGTTGCTATAAATGTGGCAGCATAAAAATGTTAAGAATAAACTTGGTTTCTACTAACAGTGCTAGAAAACAAATCCTCTGCGGAAAGGTTCTACAATTATGTTTCAAGTAAATAATTTCCTTAAAACCTGAAGTTTATCATTAGATAATATATTCTCACAGCAGAAATGCCTCTAAAGAAATCTACCTGCAAGCTATTGAAGATATATTTGTATACAAAACAATTTCTATGGTGGAAGGCTCAGTCAGTTGAGCATCTGCCTTCGGCTCAGGTCATGATCCCAGCGTCCTGGGATCGAGCCCCGCATCGGGCTCCCTGCTCAGTGGGGAGCCTGCTCCTTTGTCCCTCTCCCTCTGCCTGCTGCTGTGTGCACACGTGCACTCCTTCTCTCTGTCAAATAAATAAAATCTTAAAAAAAGATTTCTATGTACATTTAATTGTAATGTAATTTTCATATTTTAACTGATTCTGTTCCAAATGGTAGTCTTAAGCAAAACTCATAAAGGTCTTCAGTACATGTCTGGTCTAAAATAGAACGTGGCCGGGTCAATGCCATTCATGAGAGAAGATTTAAAATGCCTTCCACTTGATTCCCAATCATATGTCAGACATGCCATTTTCCCGACCTTGAGGAAAACCAGTTTTATTGCTTTAAAAGATCTCCTCTCTGATCTACGAAAACCATATGTTAGAAAGCCCAAAAAGCCAGAAAGATACTAAAGAGATAGTCTCATAAAAGTATGTGGATAAGAGTAAAAAATTCAGGGTTTAAGAGCCAGGTGGGGGGTGTTTCTTAAGAAAGAAGGGAAGGTGCCAATATTTGTATCACAAATAAATTTAAGCAGATAAACACCAACAGCATTATTGATCATTATTATCACTTGGGAACACACAAAACATAGCTATTAGATTAAGCAAAAGAAAAACAACTAATATTAAAAATTAAAATTTTAGCAGATGTGATACAGAAGACACAAATCTGCATACTGTTTCACAGGTTGATAACTCTCAACTTGCCAATATGTATTCTCTGTAAAAAAGAAGAAATTCAGCATTCCAATATGGATTTTCTCATCCCAAACATAAAGAAAGTATTTTATTCATTTTTAAGTGTTTCTATTACACCTCAAACAATAGTCTAGGTACATCAAAATTAGGTGTCAAAAATATTTATTCAGCAAAGAGTCCACTGATCTTCTATGTTAAGAGTTTAAACCAGCCTAACATTCAGTCCGTCTTTCAACGCCTTGAGCTCTCTTGGGTAGACAAAGCAGAGGATGTGCCCATAATCAACAAAAAGACTTTGGGGCTGCAGTTCCATTGAGAAAAGAAAATCCATGTCTCTCAACTACAGACTAATCAATATATTATACTAGTTCTAGTATAAAAAAAGTTGATGAAACTGTTCATATTTGATTTCTAAAATGATTCTATAGTTCCCAAAAAATCAAATTTAAACTTTAGATTGTATTAAAACATCCAAGAACTAGTTAAGTCTGAAAGCATTTACAACATTTTATTGCACTGATTTCTCAAAATATAGTACAAAAATGAAAGATGAGAAAGTAAAAAAAATAAGTCAGGGGAGCAACACGGTATGATAATGAAATTAAAGCACCTAGTTGCAAGCCCAAAATAAAAAGCAAACCAAAACAAAAGGCCAACTGAGGCACATGGCTAGAATCAGATCTGAAGAAAGAGATGGTTGAGGAAATCTAGGTTACAAGGCTGATCCAGATGATAGAAGCTGGAGACATCCTGCACCAACAATGGCGAGAACACGGGAAGGGTGAGAGCAGACAGGTGCTAGATGAGCAGAGAAGCAAGGAGGGGAGTACAGTGAGATAAGGTCAATCTTTATATTACTTCATTTTAAAAACTCTTCTGTTTTTAGTTCATTTGAGTTGCATTAAAAAAGCTGAAAAATAAAGACAGAAATGTTACAAAAATAGCTGATACGGTGAATGGCCAGTTTAGAAAAGTCTATTTTTATTACAGTGACAGAAAATCTGCTCTGCTTTTCACATGCACCTCATTCCCTAAGAAGCAGAAGCCCCTTCAATTTTGCTCATTTTTGTACACTTATATGTTATTACTTTTGTATTAAAATAAAGCAATCCATGTATAGACCATATTTTAGCAAAGAAAATATCTAACTTCTAATTAAGATGGCAAGCTTTTCATGCTGCAACACAAAGAATTCATTTACAACAACAAATAGCCTAAGTGTATATTATAATCTGTGCACAATGCCTATAATAGCCAAAAACAGACAAGTGGGAGGTGTGTTCTAGTCTACCAAATCTTAAAAGTATAACCTTTAAAGTTGTAATAGCATGCAAGGAGGTCTAAGATTTCTATCCACATCCAAGATTCATTAGCATTACCTTAGCTTCTGTCATCTTAGTGACATAAGGAGAAGATCAATGACACTTGGAAAACTAAAATTATCTAGAAACAACTCACACAATATAAAAATGTGAACTGAAAATGCAAAACAATTCTACTTTATCATTCTTTAAACCATTTTTTATAGCTTTCTTCATTACACAAAGAGCTATCAAAGCGTTCCTCTTTGTGGTGATATAATATATGCCAAATCTACTTTGAAATTTTAAATTCTAATGACTATGTGTAATTCCTTTGAAATTCAGACTGACTAAACAAAGTCCTGCACCTTCCCATTTTCATGCCCAACTTCCTACTTTCCATTCTACCTGGAGTACCCCTGCTATCTTTTCCTCCACTGCTATCCATTTCTACTCCCAAAGTTTAGTTCAAGACCCTCCCTCCTCCACAAAACATTCTTGTCCTCTCCCAGCCATTCTTGGGAAGGAGGTATCACTGAGCTAGGAAAGTATGAGAATACTCTCTAGAGGAAGAGACTTGAACTAAGCTTTGATTAATTTTGATCAACTTTCCAAATGTTTATATGTTATCCTTTAAGATAAACTTGCTATACGGAGGGATTATGATTACACCTAGCATAGTACTACTTGTGTAGCATTCCACGTATTTATTATTTCTTTTTCTAGAAACCAAACTCATTTATAATTTTCAATAAGCGACTATCTGTACAAAATCTAAACTGGCCAATTTCAGTTAAACAATAAATAATTTTTTATTGCAATTTTCCTACACCGACGTTGTTAACTTAGCAGAATGCAAAAAGCACTGAAATATTAGCTTGCTTTTGAGGAACAATTCAATGAATGACACAAGTCTCATTCAGAAACCATTAAAAGAAAATGCAATGTAATATTAACATACATAAGAAAATCATTCAGCCAATTAAAATTTATAAAACATTAAAAGCAAGGGACTAACACCAACAAAGGAGTCCATGATGGTATTAAATTATTCTCAAAGCAGTTCTCAGTGTGGTCGAGGCTGGGGGGTCCCTGAGACCCTTTCAGGGAGCATTCAAAACTATTTTCATAACAATGCTAAATCACTATTCGCCTTTGTAATCTCACTGTCTCACAGGTGTACAATGGAGTTTTCCAGAGGCTACATGACCTGTGACAGCAAACCTGACTAAATGTAGAAGCAGGCACGAGAATGAGAAGGTTCTATTAAGCTAGACAGTAAGACAATTTGTAAGGCGTAAAAAAATGATCTTGTTAAATTGGTTCTTATTTTGGAGAATATGTATTTTAATTTAAAATATTATTTGTGTTAACATATAATGAATTTATTATTTATAAATAATTTTTTCATTTTTTGGTTTCAATTTCTTAAAGGGTAAATATTAGATTAAATATAGCCTACATTAACAAAAGCTCTTTTTGGTCCTCAATAATATTTAATAGTGTAAAAGGGTCCCGAGACCAAAAACTTTGAGAACTATTGCTCTACAATAATGTTAAGATAAAAAAAGTATTTAGTTAAATGAATACATAGCCAATTACGAAACATACACAAATACTCCCAAGCAAGAAAAGTCTAACATTTTGCTATGCTAAAGACAGGCCAGAAAAACTAGTTTGGTAAGTTAAGAGAGAGAGGAGCTAGGCCAGAAGGCATAGGAGAGGGAGGGTATTAAAACCAAAGAGGAGGAGACAAATTCTTAGAGGATTATTAACACACATTAGAAAAACTGACTGAATGGCAGGCTGGTAAGAAGATGGTCAAGATGGAGCAGTGGTTACTTTAAGAGAAAAATGGAAATCAAACAGCATGAGCAGAGGTGAGAAGCAAGGCACTTGAGCTGAATTAATGGTATATGGCTTATAGATCTTATGAAGGAATTAAGCTAAAAACAAACTATGCAAGGCAGTTAAAGCCAAATCCAATGACAATTAATTCAAACAAGCATAACAAAGCAGGCGGCCAAAATCTTTGGTGCTCATACATTTTCCCAGTACAGCATATCTCATATCAAAAAAATGTAGATGGTTTAATCTTGGCTACTTCTGACCTTCTGATCTGTCATTATACATATGGCAAACATTTGACATGACAGATCTAAGTACAGAATTGTCCTACAGTTCCCAAAAGTTAATCATGAGACAGGAAGATACAGTAGTTGAAAAATGACCAGTTAAAATATCTATGGTCAAGATTATCCATTTTGTAAAAACCAACATACAATTTTATAAGCTTATCCACTGCAATTTTACAAATTTTTCTGTAACTGTATTAAAATGAGATCTGTAGATACCACCAAAAAGAATAAGAGTTTTCAGGATGCTCCATGGTTTCACATGCCCACCAAACAGGGGTCTGAATTGTTCAGCCGGGTGCCTCTTCCTCCAGGGCACTGGCAGCCCTGGCAAAACTTTCTCCCATATAATCACCTCTTTCTAATCACCTCCAGTTCTAGACTATCAAAGGCAGCCATAGAAATATGGCCACACCTACCTTTCCCGTGCTGCTGTACATTTAATCTGTGTACAGCAACTGGGTTCTGTACTGAGAAAGCTCCTGGTAGCACTTCCATGAGCTGTGGTTGTAATACTTTATGAGTCTCCCTAAGGAACTGGGACCAAGCAGCAGTTGTTCCATGAATGGACAAAATGTTCTCATTCCTAAGGGTCTGGTGTATCTTATAAATCCTCTGCAAACCTTACAACTGTGTCCACAAAACAAAACAAAAACGTACATATACATACATATGTAATCTCCCTGTTCACTGGTAATTTCTTTGCTTGTGCAAGTGGTCTTTCAGCACACAGACATGGTTTAAAGGCATCTGAGTGTAGTAAAACTGAGCCCAATCTTTTTGATTAAAATTATTCAAGTGATTTTAAATATTTTCATTGGAAACAATAATCAAAATCTTAATATCAGCACAATTCTTAAAAATTCACTAATAATAATGATTTTAACTTACTCCTATTTTGACATTATTCCTAACTACTTTCTATAACCAAACAATTATTTAGTTAATTTAAATTACTTCCCTTTTATTTACCTTTTACTTCATTATATGTAAGGACTTTTTTTAATTGAAGTATGGCTGACATACAATGTTATATTAGTTTTAGGTGTACAACATAGTGATTCAACAATTCTGTACATTTTATGCTATGCTCACTTATTTGAATACCATTTGGATATCATTATTAATGGATACCATTATCCACTGGATACCATTTATTTATAGATACCATTATTTGGATACCATTGATTAATAGACACTATATCAGGATTTATTTTTATTAGAAATTATCTTTTAGTTGGCTATCTAAAAATGTGATTAGGAGAATCCACTGTCCTAGTTTAACCTAAAATTTCATGACATGGTATGATTTTGATCTTTATGAAATTACTTTTTTAGTATTATATTTTTACTTCCCCTAAATACCATTTAAAACAAACTTACTCGTTTGAAGTCATTCATATTTGTTGCCTGGACTGGAGTACCAATAAAAGTAAAATACGAAATTCTTGTTGTTTCTTCTTCACCTTGATTGGACTGAACAAATATCTACACCCCCCCCAACCAAAAAGAAAAAAAAAGAATTTTTACATTAATAATTGCATCCTTTTTTCATAAACATGCTTAAGTTTAACTGATTTTGTTAGATTATTAATAAAAATACCTTCCATTCTTTGTAAGGATTAATCCAAACTACATTTAGACTAGTGCTCCCACAGGACTATTAATTCCACTGTTTGCCCTGCTATCCTCACCCTTTCCAGGATGTCATGGCAAGACACCCGCATACGAAAGTTCCAGATAATTCAGTGTGAGGGTGTTGGAGGGGTCACAACTAAATTCTTTACGGAGAATGTTGAAAGAGTATGAAATTATTACAGTGGGCAAACCACTGCTGAAATTTTATTAAAATTGGTTTTTGACTGAGGAAAGGCTCTGCAGTTATTTCTTTCTGATACTCATTCATTCATTCAATTTCCTAAAACATTAAAAGAAAAAACAATATTGGGAATCAGCTCCTCAAACTATACTATACTATAGCCTGCATTTTTTTAAGCTAGACTCTTTATACTTTCTATGTAAAAACTAACCCCTCAGTTAGTAGACAGCAGCTTTACTCACAGATTCTTTTCCAATATATTGGACTTTTATATGCTTTTTTAAAAAAAACAAAACACAATACTCTAGATGCTGTCTACTTAGGAATACTGCCTCTCTTGATTTAGACAACATACTTCTTTCGTTCTCTGATGGCATTAATCGGTTTTTGTTGTATTTATAGGCAAGCACAGATTCATCCCAAACTGAGCTTATCAATTAAATCTTCCAAGTCTGGGGATGCCTGGGTGCCTCTGTCGGTTAAGCATCTGCCTTCGGCTCAGGTCATAATCCCAGGTCCTAAGTCCCACATTGGGCTCCTTGCTCAGCAGGGAGCCTGCTTCTCCCTCAGCCTGCTGCTCCCCGTTTGTGCTCTTTCTCTCCCCCTCCCTCTCTCTGACAAATAAATAACATCTTTAGAAAAAGAAAAAAAAAACTTCCAAGTCTGTAATAGGTAGACTATTAAACCAGCTCTCCATTCATTTGTAATACTCTTTGATAATTACCACAACAGTTTACATTTATGGCTTTTAAAATGCATCTACTTACTCTGACTAGACTTTCTGATCAAAACTGTCATTATGATTTCAATTTTATCACCAAAAACTGATAGGCATGCTTTCTGTGACTTAAGTCACTGACTAAATGATTGCAATAAGACACAGAACATACACAGACTTGAGCCTATCACAAGATAACTGGGTATAGTGAATCTCAATGACACAGGAGATTACATCAAGATGTTTGGGTTGAAAGGGCTTTTTCCAATAAATACCTTGCTTCCATCACTAAATAAAGCAACTGGCATTAATTGAGGATATGGTACAAATATAAGTCAGGAAAATATATGATAACTAGTATTCTAGTTTAATATAACCATTTTTGTCCATTTTATCTGGGTAGAATATTTCAAATACTGAAATCTCAATTATAATCCTTCATCTTATTACTAAGTATATCCTGTGAAACTCCAGTAAAAACCTCCTAAAATGAGTACATTGTAACATTCTCTAATCTATAAGAACCAGAATCATTTCATTAAAACAAGGAAATCACGGGGCGCCTGGGTGGCTCAGTCAGTTGAGTGGCTGCCTTTGGCTCAGGTCAGGGATCCAGGCCTGAATGGAGCTCGCCGCTCAGTGGGGAGCCTGCTTATCCCTCTCCCTCTGCCACTCCCCCTGCTTGTCTCTTGCCCATGCTCACTTGCTTTCTCTCTCTCAAATAAAATAAAATCTTTAATAAATAAATAAATAACAAGAAAATCATTAGTTTAGCATGACTTGTTCTCAGTGACTCTGTGCTCGTTCCCACTTTTTCCCTAGGTATTCCACTATTCTATTCTAACCCTCCGACTCCCTCCTCTGAAGGACTGGGTTGGGAGGGGTGGATGGGAGGAGGGGGTGGTTTGGAAAGCATATGCTGGGTTTCATTATTAAAATTCACAAAAGCAATTAATAACTGCTAAGAAGCAGCCAACTTCTTAATGTAAATTAGGATAATATAAAAGTATCTTTTAAAGAAGTCATTTTTACTGAGATCATGACCACAACACTATTAAAAACCATACATTCTGGAAAAGTAAATTCGATTTTATAATTGTAACACCACTCACCACCAGGTATGAAGGATAATGTACAAATATCTTCAGTTTAACTATAAATATTCTAGAATAAACTTTTAACAGAAGCTGCCAAGTATGTATAAAATAAGTAAACTGACAAATTCAAATTTTAAAAAAATCAACCTGTCCTTTCTCTTTAGTGCACATAAATTAAAAAGAAGAAAATTTAATTAGTTCATTACACATTTTTACTCATTCTAAATGAAGTGGACAAAACCTACTTTAAGGGATGATTCAGAATCACCTAGGGTACTGAAGCATGCATGCACTGTCACCTACAAACTCATTAAATATAGTTGAAATACTACTTACAGTTACACTGTTAACATTCTGAAACTTAACATAACGAAGTGGGACAATTCCATCTTCTTTAATATCATCCTCTGTTAGTTCCAGAGCTTGAGTTGGTTCACTTCTTTCTGCTTCTTCAAAATCCATAGATCGGGGCAGATTGATAAAAATTTTTACATATTTAGGACCCTGACCTATAAAATGGTAGAATGAAATTAAATGTTAAACCCAACTTGCAATACTTTCCTCGCTTCACCATTACATTCATGCTATACAACCAGTCACACATCCAAACACTTACTCATCTCTATAGCAACTGCTTTTACAAATACTCTGTATTTTCAGAAGATACAATTTTATTAATGAGCAATATTAATACATAATATTGCATATACCTACCTAAATCTTTAGGAACTTTAAGAAATTCTGAGTATTTTCATGCATATACCTACCTAAATCTTTAGGAACTTTAAGAAATTCTGAGTATTTTCATAGCCATTCTTTTTTTTATACACATTTTTTAATGCCTGCTAGCAGTATAATAAGTCCTAAGAATACTAGATTGAAACACATATGTATGTATGCAAACACATATACATACACAGGCTTCTTGCCCTCAACTGTAAGTCACACTATGGTAAATGTAATACTACTAGTGAGGAGATACAGGGAGGACGGCAATCCAGTCTGACAGTGGATGCACGTTCACATCTGAGCTGGGTCTTGCAGCTGCCAACAACTGGTACACTTGTTATTTAGGAGAAAAGCATTACCAGTGACAACATTTAGCTAACAGGAAATTAATTATACAAACTGCCGGGGTGCCTGGGTGGCTCAGTTGGTTAAGCCTTCGGCTCAGGGTCCTGGCTCACTCACTATCTCATAACTAACTAACTAACTAACTAACTAACTAACTAACTAACTAAATAAATAAATAAAATAAAATTTTTAAAAAAAATTATACAGCTGCCAAATTTCATCTTAGGGATTAAAATGTGCTAAGTGGTTAGATCACATTTACAGAATGCCTTAGTCCCTTTAACTTCAGGGTACAATCCAAAACCCATTTTAGTGGCTAATTAAGGAATCTTAAGATATTCATATTGCTTACTCATCTCTACAGCAACTGCTTTTACAAATACTTGGTATTTTCAGAAGATACAATTTTATTAATGAACATTAATACATAAAAATTTAAAACAACAAAGGAAGGCTAGCTGATAAATAGGGTGCTTGCTGTTTCTCCCAATTATAAGGAAAGTAAGAAAAATCCTAGTCCCCACTACCTGCCAACACACAACCAAAAAAAAAAAAAAAAAAAATTCAATAGGGACAGGAAAAAAAGGAGGGAGATGAATAAGGAAAATTCTTTATTTAATAGAAAGAGAAATACCAAGTCTGTACAATCCTGTTTACAGCATCATAATATATATATAAAGAAGACGAAACTACTAATAGTGCACAAATAGGAAGATTTAGAACCTTATTTTCATCTATAATAGGAAGAGTATGAAATAAATCTCTTCCAGTTCTGATCCTGCAAAATGGCTACTTCAAACCTGGACTTTTAGAGTAACAGTTGGAAGAAAGAGTTTGTTTTTAGATTAAGAGATTAAACTTTTAGAAATAAGATAAAATTTTTCTTTTCCTTTCCTTTTAGTTCCTAATAATATCACATTATTTGCACATTCATTTATCTCCTTGCTTTGTTCCAGAAACAATTTCACTCCTTCCAAAACAAGAAATACCCACCTCTATTATTTAATAAAAAGTTTTACATATGTGCTAACAGATCCACAGAGCAGAAAGTTAAAGAAAAGCTGTCCATTACTCACCATTATCTGGCCCTTGAAATTTCATTGAATAAAGCTTAACAGGTTGATTAAATGCCACAGTAATAAGCAGCTGTGAAGAAAATAAAAGTTTCATTTTAAAAGGGCTCTTGAACACCTTGAATACACACAATAGCTATGTAGACTTAAAATTAATTCAAAGGCAGAAAATATTTAATTCAATTCATAAAACCAATGTAATATAAAAAATCAGTAAGTTGAAAGTAACTTGATTAGATGGACATCTGAGAAATACAATAATCTATTATTCATATAAGGGAATGACAACAAAATTTAATGGAATAAATTAAATTAAAAATAGGCATAAGGGGGGGCACCTGGCTGGCTTATTCAGTACAGCATGCGATACTTTTTTATATAGAGGCTGTGAGTTCGAACCCATCATTGGGCACAGAGCCTACTAAAAAATGGTGGGGGAGGAGATGCATATGAACCTAATGTCTTGTGACCTGTAAACTGACAAGCAATTTGTCTTCCAAAACACCAAACACAATCCAAATTAAAATTCAAACTATATTATTTTAGTATATAAGCTTAACATTTTATAGAATGGTTTGTCAAGCATCTACCCACATCATTTGACAATTTGGAAACAATGCACAGATTATGTGAAGAAATTAGCCCTCAACTGCACTCTATTTGGTCCAAAACTCAAGAGAATAAGACTTTTAATAGCTCTATAGTAACCTCCAAACCTCCATCCTAAACTTACTGGACTTAACTGAATTTAGAAGGCCACATAAGGGAACTGGAATACGAAATACTGTCCGATGCTTCTCTCTCAGAAACCGTTAAGTCATTTGCTCAAGATTCTTTCCAGCTGAAATTGTGCCTGATGTACTTATCTATGCTTCTACCCTGGAAGGAAGATTTTCCTGGCAGGAAGATTTCAGGGAGGCTGTGGTCAGTTCTGATATTCATCATCACATTATATTCAGGGCACCATTTACAATGAACACAACTATGAACAATATTCTTAAAGCTGTTCAGTAAAGTAGCTATGGTTGGAGCAAAGATGAAATTTGGATTCATGATTTCAGGATCACTGTGGTCTGTTTGCCTTAGAAAATACCCAGACTATTTCCTTTGGTTATATAATTACTTTTTATACTTGACCTGTAATAATGTGTCAAAAAATAATAAGCATGACATGTTTATAGAAACTTGAACCACAGGTAAAGAGAATGGAAAGCTAGAAACAGATCAAGTCAGCAAGAATATGATACCCTCTTCCTGAAGTCTGTGAAGAATCATTTAACTCCTTTAAGAAAAAGCATGATCAGATTTATGCTTTCTTTTTTTTTTAAGATTTTATTTATTTGAGAGAGAGAGAGCAAGCGCACACAAGTGGGGGAAAGGGTAGAGGGGGCCTGATGTGGGGCTGGATCCCAGGGGGCCCGGGATCATGACCTGGGCTGAAGGGAGATGCTTAACTGAGTGAGACACCCAGAGGCCCCCAGACCTATGTTTTAGAAGAATAACTTTTGTGAACATGTGGAAGATGAACTAGAATGGGGACAAAGCAGAGACAGTGGATTAGAAAGTATATTAAGGAAAGTAGGAGTCAAGATAAAGATAATGATGGCTTGATCAAGGTAGTACGACATTACCTCCTCTGTGACAACAACACAGATTAGTACAGGGAAGTACAATACAGGTTTACATCTGGGAGTGAGGAACACGCATGTAAGAGTGCTCATCTGGTTAGTCTCTATTTCTCAGGTAAAAACTCAGTTGAGTAAAAAATATGGAAGACAGGTCAAGAATGAATATAAGGACTTAAGAGTGGTGAAGGCTCAACTCAGTAGTGGAGCCAATCCAAAATTCTGAGATTCTGTGTAATGCACCTGGCAGTTTGCACTGAACAGAGAAAGGAGGTAGGTCTGCACCATCAAAGAAACTAAAACTTACAAAAAGGAAAGGAAGTGGTCACCTGGGAAGGAGAAACATAAAACGAGATGGAAACATGATAAAGAACCCAGAGCGCACATAAATATTGATGATCCCTAGAAGCTTTAACTTAAGTAACAATTACCTGTTCATCACAATCAGATTCCAAGAAGGTCGTATCTTTTCTCAAACAGTTGTCAAATCCATGCTCATCACTTTCATTAAGACATTCACAACCAGCTTTGTTAATAAAAGGCATTAAATCCATCTGAAAAAAATTACATCAAGACTTTAGGCAAAGCATTTGGACTTGGCATAACAATTTAACAAACGTAAGTATGTGATTCTCTCTAGGCAATTTTAAAGAAAACTTCTCTTAAAACAGTTACTAAAACTTCTACAATAATCCTTTCATTTGAATTTCTGAGATCTACCACAATTAGAGCCAAGTCTAGGCTTAGCCCACTTGATAAAAAACGAAGTCTTTAACACAAAGATTATAAATGTTGACTTGTACTTTTTTATTACCAGTGTTTTGCAGGGCAAAATACGCAAATTAAAATATCCGTAAGATCCAAAGACAGCCTACCTCCTTCTTCTAGCAGTCATGTACTCTTCAAACCTATTTCCATAAAGAATTTACATTTAAGATGAATAACAAATAAGGATTAAAACATTTGCTATTATGGAAAATTTCAAGCACACATAAATAATACAATGAACCCCACGTCCCTCACTTCCCAGTTACAATAATCAACTCACGGCCACTCTCGTTTCATCTTTACCCTGTAAGCAGTTCCTACCCCTCCCGTTTTCAAATAAATCTTAGGCATTTCTTCCATTTCATTCATGAACATTTCAGTGTGTTCATGAACATTTCTAAGAGATAAGGAATCTTAAAAAAAAAAAAAAATCTCTGGGATGCCTGGGTGGCTCAGTGGGTTAAACATCTGTTTTCAGCTCAGGTCATGATCCCAGGGTCCTGGGACCGAGCCCCACATAGGGCTCCTTGCTCAGTGGGGAGCCTGCTTTTCCCTCTGTCTTTGCCTGCCGCTCCCCCTGCTTGTGCTCTCTCTCTCTCTCCCCCTCTCTGACAAATAAATAAAATCTTAAAAAAAAACAAATCCTCAATATTATTATCACAACTAAAACAATGAGTAATACTTTATTATTAGCAAATATCCATGTTCAAATTTCTTCAGCTGTCTCATAAATGTGGAACGGTTAGAATAAGAATCCAAACAATGTACACTATAATTGGTTAATGTTTCTCAAATCTCCTTTAATCTATGGTCACCCACAGACTTCTAATATTCTAGATTTTTGCTGACTGCTTCCCTGTGGTTGTCATTTAACATTTTCCTGTCTCCCATGTATGTGTTAATAGTCCAACACAATGCCAGAGTTGTGACAATGGTCATCCCTATGTTGTTTCTGACTTTAGTGATGAGAGTACCTCTGGTGTTCCCCCATTAAGATTTTATTGACTGCTTTAGGAATAAATGGGTACTGATTCTATTAAATGCCTTTTCTGCATATTAGGAGATCATAACCTTTCTCCTCTAGATCGCTGGATTTTGTTTACTAATATTTTATGAGCTTTACAAGTGTTCCTAATTGGAACTGGTCAGTAGCTTTTTTTTTTTTTTTTGGTGCAAACTTTGCCAGATTCTGGGTTCAATGTCATATTTACTTCAAAAAAAACTGTATATGGTGGGGGCCTGGGTGGCTCAGTCGTTAAGTGTCTGCCTTCAGCTCAGGTCATGATCCCAGGGTCCTGGGATTGAGCCCCACATTGGGCTCCCTGCTCAGCGGGAAGCCTGCTTCTCCCTCTCCTACTCCCGCTGCTTCTGTTCCCTCTCTCGCTGTGTCTCTGTCAAATAAATAAATAAAATCTTAAAAAAAAAAAAATTGTATATGGTGTTAAGCATTTGGAGTAACACCAGACTACCTGATCTTTAAAGATTTGGTAGAATTTCCCTATGAAGTCATCTTAACCCTTATGGTAGAGGTCTCTAACTATTTTCTCTATTTCCTCTATGGTGACTGGTCTATTCTGGAGTTCTGCTTATAATGGAGTTGATTCTGATAAACTCTTTCTCTAGAAAAGTATCCATTTCATCCAGAACAAGGACTACTTTTAAGTTTACCAAGTACTATAGACTATCAGTTGTATATTCACCTATCACAAAGAGTATTATATATTTATAGAGTATATTAATACATGTGTATATCATTCTGAAAGAGTGTATATCATTCTAAAGAAAACTGTAATGTCAAATAATTATATGTCAAATCATTATCATCAGTATGATGATAATCCATTAGAAGAATAGCCCCTTAATTATTCATGGAGTGGCCTAAATGCTTTCAAAGCCAAAATGTTATTTTGAATTATATTAAATGTTACATTGCACTAGATATTAATCAGAGTAACACACTGTAGCCCATTTAAAAACAGCAGGAGGGGTGTTGGGGGGTAAAGAGTTGTAGTGGCACTACAAAGCTAAGTTCTACTATTACAGAATTACTCTAAACTTCAAGAACATTTGCCTTGAAAGGGTAGTTTTGACAAAATCTTTTAAACACTTACGTCTTCCATCCTACCAAGATGCCTCTTCAATATTATATCAAGGATTAAGACCCAAGCATGAAGATGAAGACAACATTGCAGTCATACTTGTAATATCTTAATGATGAAAAATAAACTAAATAGATGACTTAATATTAAAGTTGTTTTAATATTTATTTATTGTGGGGCACACAAAACAAGTATCACAAACAGTTTCATAAAGTGCTTTGTTATACAACACTGAGGACAAATTGGCATTATATAAATTGGCATTAATACCTAACTACAAACTGACATATTCTAGAAATATGCAATTGGAAATAAGTATCACTACCTAAGTAATCAACTTGCCAATAATGACAAAAGAATAATGAGAAAACAATCAGACAAATCCAGATTGTGGGACAGTCTATAAGACAGATGGTCTCAACCTGCGCTGTACAATAAGATAGCCACTAGCCACATGTGGCAATTTAAATTTAAATTAATTAAAAGTAGATAAAATTTAAAATTCAGTTCCTCAGGTGCACTAGTCATGTAACAAATGCCTAATAGCCACATGTACCTAGTGACTACTATATTAGACTGGTGCCAGTTTAAGCTTCCAAAAAAAGGCAGTAATGAATTAAAAAAACAACAACAACAAAAACCCCAGAAGTTTCCAGAACACCAAAGAGAAACGACTTAAATGTAATGCATGATCCTTGACTTGATCCCAGATGGAGGAAAATTAGCTATAAAGAGTATTCTGGAGGGGTGCCTGGGTGGCTCAGTCGGTTAAGCTCAGGGATTGAGTCCCACATCAGGCTCCCTGCTCAGCCAGGAGTCTGCTTCTCCCTCTCCCTCTGCCCCTCCCTCGGCTTGTGCTCTCTCTCTCTCTCTCAAATAAACAAAATCTTAAAAAAAAAAAAGAGTATTCTGACGATAATTAAGAAAATGTGAACGTAGTCTTTAAGTATTAGAGATGCTGTACCATCGTTAAATTTCTTAGGCATGATAATGATATCGTGGTTATGTAAATGAATGTTCTTGCTCCTAGAAGCTACAGGCTAATAAAATATTTAGAAATGAACCATCATGATGTCTACAGTTTACTTTTAAATGATTCTGTAGAAGGTAAAAGTGGATAAATATATATCAAGAAAGCAAAAATAGCAAAATATTCACAACTGATGAACACAGGTGAATGGTATATGTGTTTACTATACTACTACTCTTGTCAACTGTGTTTTGTTTAATAAATTTCACATTTCTTTTTTAGAGGGGGAAAATCTAAAACAAGACACACAGCAAGTTAGAAAAACTTTTCCAGGCTTCTAGTTTGGGTTAACGGAAGATCTTACTACACAAATTAGGGTCACTTAAGGTTTCATTTCATTTTGATGAATGATGACAAAATTTGTAGACCAAAATCTACAGTTCAGGGGTCAGAATACTAAAATATACATATAGGCCTCAAGATTTAGAACGTATGCAAATCCAACTTCAATTCCAGAGTGCTCAGAACTCAAACTTCTGGGGGAGAGGAAGACTTGATATTGATGGCCCTCTCATTGCCACTTAAGGCCGTACTAGGTACTCTTAGCAAATATGAGAGAGAAAAAAGAGAATGTTTTAAACTTTCCCAATGTTTCAATTAACACTTTAAAAACTAAAAGTCATTATATTCACAAAAACAATGTCTTACTTCTGAATAAGAACTATTATGATTCTTATTGAGTATCACATCTACATTTATTGCAATATTTCAAACTCTAAAAGAGATATGTGTCTCTCTCTTACTCTGGCTTCAATCAAATCAGGAGTTCCAAAACTAGGATGTATAGAATCAGTAACTGCATAGCCTCTTAGTGTTAAAACATAACTGAAAGTCTTTAAAACCAAAATTTTGTTTTAAAATTGTCAATACAATGCAGCCATCAAAAGGAATGAGATCTTGCCATTTGCAACGACGTGGTTGGAACTGGAGGGTGTTATGCTGAGTGAAATAAGTCAATCAGAGAAAGACATGTATCATATGACCTCACTGCTATGAGGAATTCTTAATCTCAGGAAACAAACTGAGGGTTGCTGGAGTGGTGGGGGGTGGGAGGGATGGGGTGGCTGGGTGATAGACACTGGGGAGGGTATGTGCTATGGTGAGCGCTGTGAATTGTGCAAGACTGTTGAATCACAGATCTGTACCTCTGAAACAAACAATGCAATATATGTTAAGAAAAAAAAGAAGATAGCAGGAGGGGAAGAATGAAGGGCAGTAAGTCGGAGGGGGAGACGAACCATGAGAGACGATGGACTCTGAAAAACAAACTGAGGGTTCTAGAGGGGAGGGGGGTGGGGGGATGGGTTAGCCTGTTGTTGGGTATTAAAGAGGGCACATTCTGCGTAGAGCACTGGGTGTTATGCACAAACAATGAATCATGGAACACTACATCAAAACCTAATGATGTAATGTATGGTGATTAACATAACAATAAAAAATAAAATAAATAAATAAAATTGTCAATACATTTCTGCAATGCTAATACTTAAATCTACTTAAGATACAGGCTTTCATTCATTCACTTACTCCCGTTAAGTTTCTATTTGTGTTGTGAGAATGATGACATTCTTAGAAACACATTACCAATTCTTAAAATATTTAAGAACCTTGCAGACATATAGTTCAAAACTTAATGTCTTGATTGACACCTGATGGAAAAAATGAAAATGTTTTTAATAGCCTTTCAAACTGTATTCATAACATTTACATGAAAACTAAATTATTTTTATTTCCTAAAACTTCCATTTTTTCCTGCTTATTTCCTACCTGAGGACAAAACACTGATAATCACAATTAGCTGATGTGTAAAGAAGTATTCCTCTAGCTAAGCAGCAGGACTGTCGCGCTCATAAGAACTTTTCATGCAAAAACCCTTAGTTAATAAAGGAAAAAAATACAAAGATGTAAACACAACAGTTTACAAGTCAAATAATTTCCAAAATTTTCCAAAAGGTGTCACAATCCTGACTTACACAACATGTTCATACTTTCTAACTGGATATTACAATTTCAAATTATCACATAACAGTTCTGTTTTAAATAGATACTAATTGTGCCTCCCTAAATTAATTAATGCTAGTACCACTTGTTAAAGACACTTTTTGAAGACACAACACTCAACTCCCCACACACAAAAAGAATCTCTTGTATTCATCTGACTAGAGAGTCTCCTTATTCAGCATGAATTTAAGGGACTTTACAGAAAGAACATGTAGCCCATGACATCAATCTGCTTTACTGTAGTTGATATATATTCTTTCATATACTAGCTTTAACTTAAGATAATAATTATTTTTTAAATTGTTCATTTTTGATCTGCAATTACCATTAACTTTATAACAAAAAAAAGTAGGAAAGATATATACAAATATATGTTTTGGTATGCAGGATTAACCAATTTGCATAAATGAGTCAGTTACCATGAAGTGCTACTTCTGAATTTTGGTCCTTTCTGAACAGCTCTTAAATGATAAAGATACTGAATTATAATTATTTGTATTATGTAATTCTCAAACACTTTTAAGTTCCTAAGTCCTCAAGTTATTATTTGAATAATAACTTACTCTTAAAACTCAGAAAAACCTATCCAATAGCAAAGTCACATATGACCCTAAAACAAAATTAGATTTTTTTTTTTAGCAGAAAAAAAGAGGTGCCAGAAAATAGGGAATACATTAAAAAAGAGAGAGAAAACTATAGGAAGTGGCAGGAAAGGGAGTCCAGCATATAAAGATCACACATTAAAATTTCCATGTCATTTTACACAATTGTCAAAACCTGAAAAATTTTTCCAATATACATTTCTTCACATTTTTTGGGGAAAAAGTATATATGTATAATTTTAAAATTACATATAAAGAAAATATTCATTATATGTAATAAAGTGAAAATTAAATGTATATATAAAAATATATATACATTAAAAATGATTAAATGTTTAAAACTGGCTATTAAGACAATTCAGAAAGCGGGTTTAAAAAAAACAAGTGGCAAAAAGAATTATTTAGGAAAAATTGTTTTTGATGAAGGCTTAAGATTATTATACATACAACAGAAGCAGAAACCCAATAATCAGCTAATGAAATTACTTTTAAAGATCTTATTTGAAAGTATTCTTAACTAGCAAAAGGTAACAGTCAATTTCATTTTAACGAAATAATGAGAAAAGATATATAACGATTTCACTCTTAAGTCTACCTACATAGCCTTTTGGAATATCTGTGTCCTCATTGCTTCCAGGGTCATTTTCTAAGTGCTGCTTGATCTTTTCTTCTAATCCAACAGCATCTGCTCCTTGATATTGATCAATTCTCACTTTGTTTCGAAAAAACAGAAATGTAGGTGTTGCTGATATATTGTTGGTGGCAGCTGTCCCCTAGAATTGGCAAGTTAGATGCTGTTAATGAATTAAAATTCATCTTAAACCACTCTGAATATTCATTCTACCTCTCTGTAGAACTTAAATATCACAAGCATGAACAGAAACCACATAAAATAACTTATTCCCAATTGTTATTTAAGAAAAAGGCCTACTACTGAGGGCACAACTACATTATCTTTAAATTCCCAATGAAGAACATGCATTTTTATCAATTTTAGTGTTAAACACTTCACCCACCAGTAGAACAATTAGCTTCCAATACAGAAATTAAGCTTTATACCACCAGCTAGCACTTTCGTAAGTACATGCTGTTTCTTAAATGGGGAAGCCCAAAAGGGTATTAATACGTCAACACAAACCACTGCTACTAGGAAAAAGTACAGATCTGAAAAACAGTAGCTCATCTCTCCATGAAAACGAAGTAACAACCTCACTCAACTCTACTCATAGAAATGATTTCTGGCCTCCCATCAAATACATTGCAACATTTACCTTTTAAAATTCTGCTCCACTCCACAATTATTATGAAACTAAGTACTGAGTGGAAATTAGCTACTTAACCACTGACTCATGACTTAAACTTTTCATAAGTATAAAGGAAACAGTTAAAGCAAACGTGTCATCTTGCATATTCAAATACTATAAAAAGGTACCACTACATTGTTTAAAGAAAAAAAACCATAAAGTTTACATAGCGAAGTCTTCTCTGAAACTCAAAAATTAAAAAACAAAAGACAAAAAATATGACTGACATTTTAGAACAGTACTGTCCAAAAGAAATATAAGACATAAATGTGGTGTATATATATAATTTTAAGTTGCCAATATCCACAATAAAAAAGTACAGAGAAACAACTGAAGTCAATTTTAATGCTATGTTTTAGTGAATCCAACATTTGCACTTTTAACACAGTGTAGAACATAAATGACATATTTTACATTTTTTTCATACTAAGCCTTCAAAATCCTATGTGTATTCTACACTTACAGCACTCCTCAATTTGGATTTGCCACATTTCAAGTGTGCAATAACAACATGCTGCTAGTGGCTACCATACTGGACAACAAAGCTCCCGAGTGGAGACAGGAATACTAAAATAAGGGCCAGTGATGGGAGCCCAAAAGTATGTGACAGACGAACTAAGCAATATTATGGGTTTAAACCAAACCCCAAACTACTCACTACAAACTATTATAACATTTAAAAATTCTTTTCACACTCAGAATGTATCGAAGACAAAACCTCACCAAAAAGAGGAGGTACACAGCTATTCCTTAATCAGAACTAAAGACTACATTTTTAGTGCTGGAAGGAACCTTCAAAAATTTTTCCCATTAACTCCTCCTCCATATTTCCACATATGCAAACACAGAATTGTCACAGAGTCATTCCACTAAGTAATCAGGGCAATCTCCCCACAACACTGTGGCTCAACCGACAGTGGTTAACACTTTCAAGTTTCTGCTGAGTATGCAGCTTTGAAGCTAATATTACAAATTGATCAATTCAAATCAAACTGTAACCAAGAATTCTCTGCCATGGCTTTCAAATCAAACAATGCCTCAGCAGTAAAAGATAATATTCTCTATTTGCAAAAGATAAACAAAAAAAAAGGTAAAAAAAAGGACTTCCAGGTGACTGATTTAGTTGAACAGCTTATTAGTTTTACCTCAGAAAGATATTAATATCACCAAACCCAGAAGCAATTAATACTGAACTACCCTTTTTAACTAATGCAGCCACAATGACATTTGTGGTAATTCATGTCCATATAACATTTTCCCATCTTCAAAGAAGTACTATGTGCATAAAGAGAGAAACAAACGAAGGATGATAACAATGTTGAATTTCAAACCAATGTAAATTTTTTTTTAAAGCACTCCTTTCCCTTACCTGACACTGATGTACATCAACTTCCAAGAAAACTGCCTGTGGATACTTATTACTCATAGAACTGAATGCTGGGGCAATCCTTAAACACGGTCCACACCTGTAAGAAAGGTAAAATACATGCTTGGTAAAAAAAAACAAACAAAAAGAAAAACAAACAAACTAAAAACCCACCAAAAACTGTATTAATTTATACTCTAAAGAATTTGTTAATTAAAATATGAAATTAAATAAAATCTGATCATCCTAGCTTCAGTCTTTCTAGTCTTTCCCACTAGATTATTCAGATATACTTGCATCAATACCACATTGTCTTAATGACTACAGATTTGTATTAAGTTTTAAAGTCTAATGATGTTAAGTCTTCTGGCTTTGTTCTCAGAGAAAAATTAAAGATGGAGATAAAAGGAGGAATATACTATGCTTATAAACTAGAAAACTCAACAGTGTCAAGATGTCAATTCTCCTAAATTTGATCTTTAGAGTAAATGTTAAAATCCCAGTAGATATTCTTGCAGAAGTTAACAAGTTTAAATTCTAAAGTTTACAGGGAAATACCAAAGATAACCCAAGCCATTTTGAGGTTCAAGGCTGAGAAAATTAATTACTGAATATCAAGAAAAATCACAAAGCTTTATAAATTAAGAGTGTACAGTATTGGTACAAGGATAAACAAACTGACCAAGGTAAAAGAACAGGTCCAGAAACAAACCCATCCTACACAGAGCAACCTGATTTATCAAGCATCTGACACAGCAGTGCAGTGGGGAAAGGGTGGGTCTTTTCAATAAGCAGTGCTGTGTCAACAGGATACTCACATGGGAAGATACATGAGTCTTGGCCCCTATACCTCACACCATACACACAACCAATTCCACATGGATTACACATCTAAATCTAAAGGTGAAACAGTAACAGTTTTAAGAAAAAATACAAAGGATACTTTCAGAACTTTGGAGTAAGCAAAGATTTCTTAAAACACAAAAAACACCAAAGAAAAGAGGAAATAATTGATATACTGGAATATACTTGATAACTGGAAAATATTAAGACCTTTTGTTCATCGAGATACCATTTAGAGAGTGAAAAGACCCCACAGAGTGGTAAAATACACACACACACACACACACACACAAATATATCGAAAGGCTTAAACTGCTAATATGTAAAGAATTCCTACAAATCAGTAAGAACAAGACTGACACCCAAAAGGAAAATGGGTAAACTCCTAAAACTGGCACATGACAAATGAGGTTATCCTAACAGTCAATAAATATGAAAAGATACCTCACACTTCATTAGTCACTAAGGAAGCCAGGGAAATGCAAATTAAAACTACTCCCACCAAAATAGCTAAAACAAAAAAGAACAAAGTATTACCAAGAATGTGGAGCAACTGAATTGTTAGTGACTGTGCAAACTTTGGGAGTATAACCACTGTAGGGGTAAAGAAAAGAAACTGGCAGTATCTGCTACACAAAGACCTATGCCTACCTCATGAGCATGTCTGAAGTATATGAACAACAGAAATGTCTACACAGGTTTGCCTTAGGGCATTTGAAAAAATATTGGTAGTAGTAATATTTCTAATAACCAAAAGTGGAGACTACTCAAATTCTATCAACACAGAATGAGTAAATTAATTGCAGTTACTCCTACTGTGGAATACTATACAACAATGAAAATGATCGCTGTCAAGCATCATGCAAAAACATTGATTAACCTCACAAATAATACTGAGAAAAGTAGTACATTATATGATTCCATCTATGCACAGCTCAAATACAGGCAAAACAAATCAATAGTACTATAAACAAAGGTTACCTTTCTGAGAGTTAAAGACATGATGGGGTCATGAGAGATATCAAAAAGCTAGTTATGTTATATTTGTCCAGAAGCTCATTACATGGGCATGTGTGTTCAGTTTATGAAAATTAATTAAGCTATACATTTATAATTGTGTATGATATTGTATCTCAATAAAAATTTAGAGAAAAACCTTGGCAATAGCAGAGAGGAGCACAAGGAAAAGCAAATTCTGAAGTACAAGATATTCAAACTCACAAATGTTCATCCTCAAGCTGCGATTATCTCTCCGGTCTTAAAATTTTCATCAGTATATTCATCCCATGCCTACCTTAAGCCTCACCCCAAAAAAGCTAAGAAAATAAGCAATTAAGTTCTTTAATATTAAACTTGGTGCTTCTGAAAGTAGATTTTTGGATCTAACAATCCTCAAATAGGTCCTGAGACCAATATGAAACAAACATTTAGAGTCACTAAGCCTAAGTTCAGTTTACCAAAATACTCTTAGTTATCAGTAAGTCTTAAACATTATTGATGGGAGTACCAACTGTTATATCCTTTCTGAAGGGCCATTAATCATGATCTGTCAATTTTAAATGAACACAACCCAAGATTCAACAATCTCATTTGCATACATGTATTCTACCTAACACTCATTTTCACAATACGTATAACAAAGTTCAATTCAATGTTTATAACGGTAAAAACTAGAAACAATCTAAATGGCAGCAACAGAAAAATAGTTTAAAATGTTATGACACATTCATACCAGGGGATAAGGATAATTTGTAAATTTGTACTGTTTAAAAGAAAACTAAGTCTCATAATAAAATCCTCTATGACTACATTATAAAGATGTGGATAAAAACACACGTTAGGTGTGTCACACAATAATCAGTTAATTACTTCTGTAAAGTAGGACTGGAAAAGGAAGAGAATTTAGGGAAGACTTAAATTATTCATACTTCTGTATCCTTTTTTTTTTTTTAGGATGAACAGGTACCTTTATTTTAAAATATTAAATAACTTGAGACCAGAGAATTTAACATTAACCGCATTTAAACGGGTGTCCCAAATGAAGCACAGCTATTTATGCTACACCACAACACATTCACTCCTGAAAAAAAATCTCCCTTCTGCAAAAGTATGCGTTCAAAAAAAGACTTATGGGAAAAATTGGACTGAGACAAACCGTTTAAACCTATACAACTTAGTAAAAACATCCCTAAGACAAAACAGTAACGTACTCAGGAAATACTCGGACAGTCGGGCAGGTGGCTCAGACTAGAGGCTACCTCAGGGAATGTTTAAAATGAATAAAAACAATGGAAGTGCCGTTTAAGGTAATATGACAACTGAGCCACGGGTCTGTGGGAGGAAGTTCCGTACTGACCATGAAGCCCTCTACGGAGCAAGTGCTCCTGTTAAACTGGAGTAACTCTCTCAAAACAAACGTGGAAGGGAGCTTGCCTGTATCACTGAGGGGTTTGCTTCTTTCTGCTAAAGAATCTATTTCTATTTCTGTTCCTCACTATCTAGGAAAAACAGAATACGAACCAACACAACTTCCACATCAGACTGAGATCATCACTCTATTCACCAGCCATGTATGAGCTAATCAGTGTTAAAAAAAATTTCTTGTAGCTAAAATAACTGTACTAAGATAACTGTTCCCTTTCAAACTTTAACCTTATCTAGATCCTGTTTAATTTTAGTTAGCCATCACAGGTTGTAACTTTAGTCAAAAATCAAAATAAGTCCTAGAATAAAGAAGCAGAAATAAATACAGCAGCATACTTTCACACTATAACCATTCAAATGAATTGATTAGTTATTTTAAGATGTTTGCCTGCTTAACATTAGTATTTAAGAGCTTAACATTAGTATTTAAGAATAAATTTAAATTTCCATTATTAGCTGAGCTCATTAGCAAGTCACCTGATTTCTCCATACAAAATGAGAAGGAACTAGATTCTCTAGCACCTTTCTCATATTTAAAATATTATGCCCCAGGGATCTGGGTGGCACAGTCAGTTAAGAGTCCAACTCTTGGGACGCCTGGGTGGCTCAGTCGTTAAGCATCTGCCTTCGGCTCAGGTCATGATCCCAGGGTCCTGAGATCGAGCCCCACAGTGGGCTCCCTGCTCAGTGGGAAGCCTGCTTCTCCCTCTCCCACTCCCCCTGCTTGTGTTCCCTCTCTCACTGTGTCTCTCTCTGTCAAATAAATAAATAAAATCTTAAAAAAAAAAAAGAGTCCAACTCTTGATTTCAGCTCAGGTCCTGATCTCACGGTCATGTGGTTGAGCCTCGAGCCCTGTGTTGGGCTCCACGCTCAGCGCAGAGTCTGCCTGAGTCTCTCTCCCTCTTCCTCTGCCCCTCTCCCAGCTCCTCAAACAAACAAATAAATAAATCTTTAAAATATTATGCCCCAAATATGCCTGAATTTCAGGATCACACTTTTTTCTCTTGTGCAACCCTTGATTCACAGCCCTTAAATAATATACAGTCACAGAGCCTCTGAACTTGTAAAAGTGACCACAGATCATCTAGTCCTGAGGTTTTAAAAAAGAAAACAAGTTCTTCTTCTATCTGTGAACCTCTCTTTGACAGAAAGGTTGCCTATTAAATCCAATATGTAAAATGGATATGTAAGAAGGATTCCGACTTACGCTTTTTGAGAAAAACACAGCAGACAACTCTCCAGTTTTCTGCAATACATAAAGAATCAAACCCACAAAACAAAAACTTTAAAACTGACCTAATCTAACACAATTATTGGATAAGAACTGAAGACCAGAAAAGTTAAAATGACTTGCCCAAGATCAGACACTCTAGTCAACGGCAGGGCCACAACAGAAGAGTTAACTCCTAATCCAATCCAATCCAATCCAATCCAATCCAATCCAATCCAAGCTTTCTTTGAAAGCACCAAGTTAGGTTCCTAAGTAAGATTTTGTTTACAGTCATAATATAAATACATTTTACTTCACGAACTTGCCACTCTTCACTATTTGCTAAAGTATTTAGTGCTCTGCCCTGGGCAATAACATGTGTAAACACATTGCTGATAAATAGTAAGGAAAATGTATGTGCTTTCTGAAGAGATATTTTAAAAAAGTCTGTTTTTCCACAGGGCACAACTTTAAAGTAGGTAATGTCTAGATTAATTATATTTTAATTAGGGCAGGCATAATCATAACTGGTCCTATTAATAACACGAAATGGCTAGCATTCATTGAGCATTTACCATATGTTATACAATTTACAAAACCCTTAAATTCATTTAAGCCCTACAATTCCTCATTTCAGTCAAGAACAATGAAGTACAGTGCTAGAATTTGATCACAAAACCCAACTCTTAACAGCTATTCCCAAAACCCCAAAAGAGTGGCCTACACACTGCTTTTTGTTATTTCTAAATTAACTGCCAAGATTAAAACTATTTATATGCTCTTTAAAAAAAATCCAGACAGATACCATTTTGTAAAGTTCAAATTCAGGCGAAACTAATCTGTAGTGTTAGAACTCAAGAATGAGGAGAAGAAAGTGTGGCGGGGGATGGAAGGGGGAAATCTTGATCTACATGTTGGTTAAAACTTAATGTATACACAAATGATTTGTCTACATTTCTGCATGCATGTCATACTTCAATTAAAAAAGTATACTTTTAAGAAAAATTCTCTATGTTCTCTGAGGCCTCACCATGTGCTAGTTATCTTAAAGCTACTACCTACCTCTTTCATTATCTGCCTGGTCCCTATGGACTACTGAGCCTGCTATCTCTGTAATTCAGTCTGCAGCAATGGTGCAACATATAATTAATACCATATGTATACATACATACATATATATAAATACATACATACATATGCGTATGTGTGTGTGTATATATATATGATGTATTATCTGAACAAGCTACCATAACCATTAGAACTCAACATCCTAATACACACTAACATTCTTCCTGGATGGTAACACCTAACCAACTACAAATAGGACCTACTTTAACAAAACTGAATATATGGCAAATACATCTATAAAAATGACACGTTCACAAATTTAAAGATAAAAATCATACTCCATATAATTTCACTTATATGTGGACTCTAAACAAACTCACAGATGAAAAAACCAGAAACAGACTCATAAATACAGAAAACAAACTAGTGGTGGTGGGGAGGGGATTGGTGAAGGGATCAAGAGGTACAAACTTCCAGTTATAAAAAAGTCATGCGGATGAAAAGTACAGCATTCGGAATGTGGTCAATAAGAGTGTGATAACTGTGTATGGTAAAAGATGGTAACTACACTTATGCTGAGCATTTCGTAAAGTATATAACTTAAATCACTATGCTGTACCCTGTAACAAATAAAATATTGTATGCCAAGTATACTTCAATTAAAAACCAATCATTCATACTAAGTTTTATGGGGAAGAAAATGCATATTCTTTTAGCATTGGGGCTTACCCACCAGTGATAACAACAAAACTGGCACTGCTTATTAATCAATCACTAAATGTATCTGAGTTTATTTAAAATGAGTAACAGTTTGGAAATAACAGTTAAAAAAACATGTTACCACAGTATATAATTTCATTCTCTAAACAATACTGTTAGGTTACATGTTACTATTCCCATTTTACAGGTAGAGAAAAGAATATCAGAGAGTGAAGTGAACTGTCCTAAGTTATAAGATTAGTTTGCAAGCAGCTCTAACTAAATTTTTAGTTAGATATTTATTTAAAAATGTCAGACTCTATGCAATATAGAGATGAACCTGCATTTCCTTTCTACTTAGGCTGGGAAGAACAAGAACAGCACTTTATAATCCAAACTGCATTCAGCAATGGGACCTTAAGTTATTTAACCTGTGATTCAACACTGTCATTTGTAAAATGGGGATAATTTCAATTATTTTGAGGACTGAGTAAGTCAATATAAATGTTTAAACAAGTCTCTTACAAAAGCAAATAATATGTAAATGTTGAATAAATACCAGAGAAGGGTGCCAAGACCATTCACTGGGGAAAAGACAGTTTTTTCAACAAATGGTGCTGGGAAAACTGGATATCAACATACAAAAGAATGAAGATGGATCTTTATACCATATACAAAAATTAACTCAAAATGGGTAAAAGACCTAAACTTGAAAGCTAAAATTACAAAATTATTTGATGAAAACATAGGGGTTAACTCTTCATGACACTGGATTTGACAACGATTTCTGGGAAATGACACTAAAAGCACAAGCAACAAAAGATAAATTGGACTTCACCAAAATTTAAAGACTTGAGCATCAAAGGACACTATCGAGGAAGTGAAAGGCAACCAATGGGAGAAAATATTTATAAATCATGTATCAGATAAGGAATACTCAAAATATGTAAAGGACTCCTACAATTAAGTAACAGAAAACAAGTCATTCAAAATGAGCAAAGAACTTGAATAGACATTTCTCCAAGGAAGACAAATGACCAATAAGCACAAGAAAATATGCCCAACTTCATTAGTCATTAATGAAAACCAAAACCACCAGACCACTTCAAACCCATTTAGGATGGCTATTAAAATATAAAAAGTGTTGGTAGTTATGTGGAAAATCAGAACTCTCCTGCACTGCTGGTGGGAATGCAAAATGGTACAATCACATTCCACTCCCAGGTATATACCCGAAAGACCTGAAAGCAGAGACTCAAAGAAATCCTTGCACACCAATGCTGATAGCAGTATTATTCACAATAGCCAAAAGGTGGAAACAACTCAAATGTCTATCAACAGATGAATAAGCAATATATGGTGTATACAATGAAATATTATTTAGCTTGAAAAAGGAAATTCTGACACATGCTGCAACATGGATGAACCTTGAAAACATTATGCTAAGTGAAATAAGCCAGAAACCAAAGGACAAATATTACATAATTCCACTTACATGAGGTATCAAGAATAGGCAAATTAATTCATAAAGACAAAAAGAAGTGACCAGGGGTGGGAGGCTGGGGGGTATTGGGAGTTCTTGTTTAATGAGTAGTTACTGGTTAATGCTTTTACCTGAGATAATGAAAAAATTCTAGAAAATAGTGGTGATGTTGGTACTACACTGTGAATGTACTTAATGCCACTGAATTATACATTTAAAAATGGCTAAAATGATAAATTTCATATTACATATATTTTACTACAATTAAAAAATCGAGTGCTTGCTTTGGCAGCACATATTACTAAAATTGGAACACTACAGAGATGAGCATGGCCCCAGTGCAAGGATGACATGCAAATTCATGAAGCGTTCCATATTTAAAAAGGAAAAAAAAAAAAATGAAAATACTGGAGAGCCACTGAAGATCCTTAAACAGTGACAATCTGCGTAACATTTTATTAAAATTAACAGACAGGTATAACATTGAAGTGGAAAAAAAGGAGTAAGACTCAAAGTAGGGTTGGAAAGAAAACAGTTGCTGGAGAAAACTATGTTCTTGGCCTAAAATGGGACATTAACTTTGATCTAAGAGGTTTCCTACATGGTCTACTGGATATAGTTGTTTGAGGGTCTAATACTGATGCCCAGTTACTCCAGAGGGGTCACACTGACATAGTTTGTGTAGGAATGCTAATGGTCAAAATGTTAAAGAACTTCAAGGTAAATGTAACCTTAAAAAGATTTATAAATGTTAGCTATAAATATACTTTTGAAAAGTTCTCTAAATTCATTTTCTTTGTGCTGTTTTTCCAAAAAAAATAAATAAATTTTCATTGCATGAAAATACCTTTTTAAAAGTAAACAACACAGTGCTTTACCAATCAATGTCTGCAGTTGTTTATGGTTAAATGTTGCCTCATTGTTAATGGAAGTGTTTCCCAATAGCAAAGTTTCCGCACTTTTCTCACTTGAATTAATAAATGATTTATCACTGTCATCTGTGCTGCTATGGTAAGGGAAAAGAGTATTTTATTGGGGGATGAAAGTCTATACACTCCTACAAATTAGAACTAGAAAAGTGAATTAAAAATGAGACTCATTGTTAAAATCATCTCTTTTCCAATTTTGGCCTAGGTACTTAACAAATGTACAGGTATCCCTCCATATTAAAAATATCGACATTACAAAACTGCTAAAGGTGGGAGGGCACATTTATAGAATTTTGACATTCCTTTTAGACATGTCCTTATAATGAAATTTTTATCTTCTTCAATTTAGTAAATATGAAAGTCCACATGTCAAATAGGTACTCTATGCCACCCTAGAAAATCCAATATACTGTCCCTTTTCAATTCTGTATAAACGAGGCTGGTGCAGGAATAAGTCCTTAATTGTTTTTATCTCTATCTGCATCCCCCAAGCATTAAAACTATCTAATCCTAATGCCACCACTTATACACTCAACATTTATTGAATCACATTCAGCAGCCATTAATCACTTTTTACCCTGATTAAAAATACTGCCTATGTTTATATAGTTACCTGGACAATTAAATGTGTTACATAAATAGTGATACCTGTAGTAGATTTCTCCAGGTTAGTTTAAATGTAAATAACTCTGGGGGTCAAGATAAATCAAATGGAGACCTTTAATCCTTCTAAGTTAGATGGTACTGACATACACAAGTAAAGGTCAATAAATACACACAGTCGCTGAAATCTTGGTTCTGAAGGCCTAGTTCCGACCTGTCACTCTTACAGAGGTACACTGCACACTCAAAATAGAAAATCCACCAGCTCTGCGACCAATAAATTATGTTGAGATTTACCAAAGTCAGTTAAGCATCGTTCCAGATCTCTGTCCTCTTAAACGATCAAGTCAAAAATGGAGCCTATTTGGCCAAACTCAGATGTCTGGGTATCTATACTGTACGTATTACTCACTCTTCATTTCTGTGATCAGATGCAGTCGCACACATAAGGGAGCCTAAGTTACAAAGTTACCAACCAAACGAATAACAAAACCATTAAGAAAATTAAAAAGCACCCGGACCCAACATTAATTTAAAATGCATTAAATGAGCCTCGGGACTAAGCACTACGTCGATTAGTTGAATAGTCCCCACTGAATTTCCTAAAGGTCTTACGGAAATGCAGGTCGTGAAGAAAGCCAAAGTGTTCGGTAAATTAAGATTTTAGGGCTTCTAAAATGCAAGTGACAGCTGGCTCCCCGAAACGAAAGGGATGGGCGAAAGCAGGGGCGGCTGTAGGAAGGCTCCAACAGACTAGAAGGAAGAGAAGTGGGCCACCCCCAAGTCCAGAGCTCGTCCGAGGATGCAGAAGGGACGGGAGGCGATCTCCTAGGCTAGGGAACGCGGATGGCCAGGCCTCGTGCCCTCCAGAGACTCCCTTGTGCACCACCGGGGGCTCCAACCCAAGAGCGGAGGCCTAACTGGGCAGTAGTCTGGGGCTGCGGCCAGCGCTGGACATCCCGCAGCAGGAGATCGCAAGGGAGTCGGGACCCGGAAAAAGTGAAGGGAAAGCAGGGACGGACACACAGCGCCCACAGGGCTCGCGCCCGGCCTCACCCTCGCATGGTGAACTTGACCACGGCGAGTCTGGAGCCCGCGCCGCTCAGCTCCGGCTGGAAATCTGGGTCGCTCCCGACCGGCTTCACTCCCACCATTCTCAGCCCGGCAGGGCGGCCGCGACGCCACCGGCTTCAAAACTGAAGGAGAACACTCGGGAGAGGAAGGGGAGAGGTTCGGAAAGGCCAAGGCCTGAACACAGGAGGTGCCGACCGCAGCGTCTTCTCCGGGACTCTCAGTGCCGAGTCACGCCAGGGAGCGGAGCGGCCGAGGGGGTGGGGACGGGAGGGGGGAGGGGAAGGGAGAGGCGAGGGAAGGAAAGGCGAGCGGCACCCAGCAGCCACCGCGCGACAGGGCCGCCGGCGCTTGCGCACGTTGGCGTCATTTCCGCGTCGTCCGTTTTGGCTCCTACCACCCAATCCTAAAACGCGACCCCTGGCTTCCCCCCCTCGACTGAAGAGCCCCCACTCCGGCTGGAGCGGCGCAGGCGCGGAAGAGTAGCAGTCACAAGCTCAGACGTGAGTGCGATTTAGAAGTTCGTGTGTACCTCCGCCGTACCAAGATCCGTGGCTTCTACCGAGTTTCCTGGGGTGGGAAAATAAAAAGGAGACCCCTTTTTCCCAGAGGCTCGTGGCTAAGGTTTTTACCCCAGTGCTGGAAGAAGTACTTTGTCTCGTATTCGGGGGGCAGATCGCCACGCTAGACAAAAAGAGACTTTAGGTACGTTGATTTACGGATCTCATGATACAAGGGTGCTCTCTGTGCACTCATCCAGAAAATATCATGCACCTGTTTTTAAGTTGTGCCTGAAAAAAATGAAAGCACCATCCTTCCTTTAGAAACACAGTCAAGTGATAGACGTCAGCTATAGAATAACAAGTATGCAAAGGAAACGGTGGGGACAAATGAGACAGGATGGGGCAGGGTAAACTTGATGGAAATTGTGGCCCTGAGCTGGATCTTGACGGAAGAGAGCCAAATGGTGAGAGGAGGCAGGAGTATTACAGGCAGAAGAACGAGCAGCACCGATTCGTGGTTTGGAAGGGCTGATGATGTTAATAATAATAGTTAATAAATTATGCGCTAGACAAGATACATGCTCTTTGTGTATATTAGCTCATTTAATCCTCACAACAACCTTGTGAAGTAGGTTCTTTTATTTCACGGTTAGACGAATTTTCCCTAGTTCACACACCTAGTAAGATGTCAAATCAGCATTCAAGTTGAGGTCGTCTTAACACCAGTGTGTTCTTTTAAAAAGTCAGGCTACGTGACAAATGATTTGCTTTTGGGTTTAGCTGGGGTGATGAAATTGAAGAGGAAGATAGAGGTCTGATTAGGACTAGCTTAAGAAATTTGTATTTTAACATGAATGCAATGGAGTAATCACTGTAGGGCAATTTTTTTTTTTTTTAATTACAAGAAAGTGTCTTTAGAGAAAGCCCTGCTACCTCAGGGTAGGCTGGAAGGCAGTAAGACAAGTTTAGGTTACTGCAGTAATCCAGGAAGTGAGTTATGGGAGAGCTGGAGTGGAAATGAAGAGGACATAATTATTTGAGAAGCAATTAGCAGCTAAAAATCACAGGATTTAGTGACCAATTGGACCAATTTAGAGCAATGACAGATGAAGGAGTCTAGGATAGTGAAATATTTCAATCTTGTGGCTCTTTGTACTAAGTTAAGATGCCAGTAGGACATCTAGGTAAGGAGTATAGCAGACAGTAGGAAGGTTGAGTCTGGAACGAAAGAAAAAGGAGTAGGCTAAAGTTGAAGATTTGAGAGTCATTAGTTTTAAGGGTGAAAATTGAAGCCCAGGAACACAAACAATTTGGAGACCAGATGGCAATTGTTGTCCCCGTTCTACTGATGATGAGGCTGACTTTCAAGAAGTGTATAACTCATTCAGTTATACAATTGTACGGCTGCTTAGCCCCCAACATTGCACCCAACATTATATTGAAACAGACTTTATATGCATAGAAATTTTTAGCAGATGTTATTGCAAGGTGATTCTCTACTGAGTGTTTTTTCCTCTATATTTTACAAATCTCTTCAATAATTATAAATAGTATATATAAGAAGAAGAAAGAAAGAAGATGCAGCTGGGGGGAAAAGTGCTATACAAAAATTCTACAAAGAAGGCCCAAGTTTCTTCCTTACCCTATTAGTAGTAATTAAAACAAAAATAATATTCACAGTTAATTGGTCTCCTATGAAATTTAGGTAATGTTTAATATCATTAAGTAAAATAAACTTTTGGTGGATGAAATTTTCCCCCAAAATGTTATTTTTTTAATTTCTTTATACCACCCTGAAAACCCCATTTACTAGAATTTCCATGAAAATTTTAGAAAAACTTACCATTAAACTTCTGCAAGGATGACTTGAGATTATTTTTAAAAGGATGATACACTTTCTCCATTCCTGAGATGAACATATTCAGAAATGCAGAATACACTGCACATAAACTCCCTCCACCCCGTCCCTCACTTGGTGGGCATCACTCTTAGAGGACACGGTTTCCCAGGGTCTATTTAGCCTCAGCCTCAGAATTCTATTCAGCTCCACCCACTACCAGAATCAGCAGTCAGGATGAAACCTATCTGCCATCTCACGTCTTACTATAACTGTTATGACCTGAAATCCATAGATCTCAAACTGCAGTGAGCTTATTAAAATGTGGGTTTCTGGTGTCACACCCAGAAATTCTGATTCAGTAGTGCTAGTGCATGGCCCAAGAATCTGAATTTTAACAGGTATCCAGAGAAGCTGATGCAAGGAGTCCATATTTTTAGAACCATTATTTGCTCCTACTTGTCTACTGTCACATAGCATTTAGAATGCATTTAATATGTACAAGGTACTGTGATAATGCTTTGAAACACCTTTCTTCCAGGGACATCAAAAGGGAGATAAGACACTTCTACAAAAGCTAATAATACAAGGTAAAATGTGGTAAGTGCCATAGCAGAACTATAGATAACATACTATAGTGGTTGAGAAAAAGAAGAGAACATTTCCAGCTGGAATGAGCAGAGAATGCTTTATGAAGTAGTATGTTCTAATATTCAGGCCTGGATAAAAATAAGAAATGCATAAATTTCTTCATTCACAGAAATGACTCCTGACTTTCCTCTTAACTCATCAAGAATATAGTTCACTTTAGACTCACCCATTTTTATTAAGCTCAGCCAGTCACTAGAGGAAGCTTTTCTATCATAACTTGTAGCTGCCATGGGTTCACTTGGCTGACTTTACATATAGATATGTTGGAGATACATCATCCGTGGCTTTATCTCTCCCATAGCCCTTTGCCCATGGTAGGTACAAAATGAGTATCGGTTGGATAAATGAATGGCTAGGAAGCATAATAAGTATCGCAAAATGCAGGGGTACAAGAAATATTACTTTGATGTATAACTCAATATCATTTTGACTCTGAATCCTCACCCTCCTCCTGTAGTCAACTAGAACAAAAACAACCTTATCTCCTCCTCTGCCTGCTTCAGAAATTGTACCAAATTTCTGGATTTAGAGTGGAAGTGGGGCTTTGGAGTCTAGATGTCTAGGAGCACTGTCTCTTTCTACACACCATCTTGAAATCTAGCTCTTTCTGCTTCATATGACTACCTCAGGGATTGGGACCCTTTGTTTGAAGCTGCCTATAGACCCATCTGCCTAGACGTACCAGTCTGCCATTTCTTCTGGGGTGTTCTTCGTCCCTTCTCCCCTCCATAAAGATTTTCCCTTGTTTTCATTAAGAGTTTTATACTTTCAGCTTTTAAGTTTATTTGATCCACCATCCACCTTTTTGAGCCAATTTGATGCTAATCATTTAAAAGTATTCTCATGATAGGAAAGAAAGGCACAATTTTCCAGTTTCATATATATTTGTGTGTTTGTTGGGGAGGCAGTATGCAATAACCATAAAATCGCTGATACGAGTTTTTCTTTAAATGTAGTCCTCTTGTAAAAAGTGGAGGAAATGCCACTTTCTGATTTTTTGAAGAGCAATAGCAAGAATATAATGTAGAGAGAACTTTTATTCTACAAAAAAAGTCTTCATAAATTCCTCTGAGATATAATATACCTCTTTAAATAACTGAATTTGTATTTGCAGAAGCCCAAGTATATAGATTTATTGAATTCCATAAACCATATGAAATCCCCCATTAACTTATCAAAATTACAACTACCCCAAAATTCTACATAAAAATGACTTCTGCCTGGGGTGCCTGGGTGTCTTGGTCGATTAAGCGTCTGACTCTTGATTTTGGCTCAGGTCATGGTCTCAGGGTTGTAAGATCAAGCCCTGTACAGGACTCTGGGCTCAGGGAGGAATCTGCTTCTCTCCTTCTATCTCCTCCTCTGTCCCTCCCCCGCTCATGCTCTCTCTGTCTCTGAAATAAATAAATCTTAAGAAAATAACTTCTGCTTAATAGCTTATTGTTACCTTATTCCTGAAGAAGTAGAAAACATATCAGTTTAATTCTTTAATCAACCTGGTAATTTATTTAAAAAATAATTTTAGATAAGCTTTGATTTATTCTTAAAGTCTTGAGGGAAAAATATGTAATTTATGTAATATAAGTATTAAGTAGAAAGGACATCCTGCTTCATAATTTCCAAACCTTTTCTAGTAGGCTTTTGAATTTGAAAATTGAATACCATTTCCTATGGCTGTCCCTAGGTGGCGCAGTGTCTTTCAGTCAAAGGGGTATGATTTCCCCTTAGATATCAAATGCTTTTTTTTTTAAGATTTTATTTATTTATTTGACAGAGAGAGACACAGCGAGAGAGGGAACACAAGCAGGGGGAATGGGAGAGGGAGAAGCAGGCCTCCCACTGAGCAGGGAGCCTGATGTGGGACTCGATCCCAGGACCCTGGGATCATGACCTGAGCCCAAGGCAGAGGCTTAACCACTGAGCCACCCAGGTGCCCCTCAAATGCTTTTTTTCTTTAATTTAATTTTATTATGTTATGTTAATCACCATACATTACATCATTAGTTTTTGATGTAGTGTTCTATGATTCATTGTTTGCGTATAACACCCAGTGCGCCATGGAATATGCAATACGTGCCCTCTTTAATACCCATCAGCAGGCTAACCCATCGCCCCACCCCCCTCCCATCTAGAACCCTGTTTGTTTCTCAGAGTCCATAGTCTTTCATGGTTCGTCTCCCCCTCCGATTTCCCCCCCTTCATTTTTCCCTTCCTACTATCTTTTTTTTTTTAACATATAATGTATTATTTGTTTCAGAGGTACAGGTCTGTGATTCGTCAGTCTTACACAATTCACAGCGCTCACCATAGCACATACCCTCTCCAATGTCTATCACTCAGCCACCCCGTCCCTCCCACCCCCCCAGCACAAATGCTTCTTTAAATAATGCTGTCAAGTCCCCAGACGGACCATTTGCCCCACTAACACCATATTCCTTAGTTTTGGATGCTAGGCAGTGTCTTGGAGGAGAGAGTTTTCTAGGAAATCATGGAGTGACCCATCACCGTCGTAAATCTCGTCCTCCTAGAACATACTGAAGAAACTTGCTAGCAATTCTGAGTCAGTTTTGGATGCTTCCCAGGAGTGTAAAACAGCTTTTTTATTCTGAAATTTATATCTGAGGTTCAGAAGTCATTAAGCTGCCTAGAGTTGCTATTAAGAAGGCTAGATAGATAAATATTTCTATCACTTCAGCCTTTGAGATAAAAATCCATATTTTAATTTTTTAAACAGTGTGTTGGGAGTTAGAATTAACTCTTTGAAACTGAAAAACTACACATGCCTTCATATAACTGTGTTTTCACTTAATCACTCGTAAAGAGTTATTTTTTGGCTTAAGGTAGTGTAGTAGAGATTGTCTGATTAGAATGTACACTTAGAGAAGAAATGCCTCCCAATAAAGACTTTTGCTGTGCCCAGAACCCTCTCTCAGGCATGCCCTTGAGCAAACACATACACCAAGCATATACAACCTCATCAGTCAGCCCATTCCTGAGGGGCAGTATGTGCATACTCTCAGTACCTCTGAGGGCCAGGCACTGCAGATATTCAATAAAAATAAAATGTATGTTAGCTTCTATCCAGTAAGGAAGTGGTTATTTACACAATGTTAAAAACAGTATTTTCCACCAAAATTCAGAATATTAGAATCAAGAAAATTAGGGGGATCAGACCCAACTGGTAGAAAGTACCAAAGCACACCACTTCTCACACTTCTTTGCACTCATTGTAGATGTATCTCTCTCCCTGCTAGACTGAACATTTTGACCACAGAACCAGGTTTTGCACTATCTGAATGTCCATCTCAGCGTAGCACCCAATACCACTGGATGTTGAATAAATGATGCTTTCCACCTTGCCAAATTATATTTAGGACAAGTAAAAGAAAGTACTGTTTCATGAAAATAGAATTAAAATTAAAGTACTCATAGACACTGCCCCCGGCCCCACCCAACCCAGATTATTGTGGAGCAAATGCCAGGCATCATATAATTTCATCTGTAGTATTTTAGCCTGCATGTCTAGAAGATAAGGATTCCTTTAAAAATAACCTTCATAACCAAAATACCATTATCACACCTAAAATGTTAACAGTGCTTCCTTAATATCATCAAATATTCACTTAATGTTAAAATTCTCATTTTCTCCTAATTTATTTTATGACTTATTTGAATCAGTATCAAAATAAGGTATATACATTGCATTGGTTGATATCTATCTCATCTCGTTTTTTTTTTTAAGATTTTATTTATTTATTTGAGAGAGAGAAAGAATGAGCTGCGTGAGGGGCAGAGGATGAAGCAGACTCCCTGCTGAACAGGGAGCCCAATGTGGGACTCGATCCTGGGACTCTGGGATTATGACCTGAGCCGAAGGCAGACACTTAACCGACTGAGCCACCCAGGCACCCCTGTTTCATCCCGTTTTTATTAAAACTTTATTTCTTTTTCCTGAATTTTTATTTGAAACGATTCAAATGGACAGAAAAGTTGCAGCAGCAACAGAAATACCAGTAGCAGAAGTGGAGGAAGAGGGAGAAGAAGGTGGCACAGTGAGAAGGAGGGTGCACTTTCTTGCTAGCCACTGGGGACTCCCCAACAAGAGTGTGCTCATGACTAACTTTGCTGTGCTCAGATGTTTGCCAGGGCTGCCCCAAGAATAGGTAATCCCAGCTGGAAAGCTGAGGAGACCCTGAAGAAGCTTGTAGCAGGAGCAGTAAGCAAACCCTCTCCATGGACCTCGAAAGTGGAATTTCCTGGAAGGAAAATCTGGGCAGTGCATCTTTGTGTCTTCCATGGTCCACTTTGTGACACATGGATCCTCTTCTTGGCAGGGGATTGAAGAACAACTCTCCCCCGGCTCTGGTGGTTCTCTCATCCTGACGGGAGAAAGAAGAGAGAGGTTAGTAGGACAAACTACAACCCTTGTTGCTACAGCCTATGACAGTGCATCATGCCCTTCTTTTTTTTTTTTAAGATTTTATTTATTTATTTGAGAGAGAGAGAGAGAGCATGGGGGAGGCACAGAGTGAGAGGGAGAAAGAGTTTCAGGAGACTTTGTGCTGAGCACAGAGCCCGATGCGGGGCTCAGTCCCAGGACCCTGAGATCACAACCTGAGCTAAAACCAAGAGTTAGCTGTTCAACCAACTGCACTACTCCAGCACCCCTCAAGTCCTTCTTTACTATCCTAATTTCCCCTCATTGATCTTGGTAGCTTGATGAGGGACTCCAAACCCTTGTTTGTGAGGAGCTCAAGCACTCCCAACTTTAACACGTTCACTCTTTCTTAGAAAGTGTAAGTATGAACCAAATAGAGAGATTTCTAGAGAAAGACATCCTGTTACTTAGAAGAAATTGTTTGATTTAGCGGAAGTCATGAGATAGGAAAAAAGAAGTCTCACCAGTTGACTTTCATGTCATGTGAGAAAGTACAAAGGGAAGCTCTTAAAGAATTATAATTACGCAAAACCATGCAAAGAACACTTACTAATCTACTCTGCTGCAACATGATAAATTGTGAAGACCGCTAGTACTAACATGAAGCTCCCAACCGTGACATGACTTCTAGGCGAATGGGTCCACTAAGGAAGGGACAGAATTAGCAAAGTATTAGGCCCTGTGGGGAACACCAAATCACAGATTTACAACCTACAGGAAAAAAATAATAGCACACATGAAACAATCTGGAAATGACAGTAGTAATGAGGCTAGTTGGACCACCAGGCAGAAATTTGTAAAATGCAGGAGCAAATCTCCTTGCCTTTTGGAAAACTAACTTGGAACTTAGAAAGTCCAGGAAGCATTGGTGTATTGTAGGGTAATTGTTACTAAATTCTAAAGATAGGGTACTACTTAAGTTTTATTTTTTTAAATGCCTATATCATTAAAACATAGCATGTTAAAATTTTTGACCCTTACCCCATGCGTTCTGTTTATGGTTCTCTTCTGGTAACAACTATACGTTATTGGTTAAAACAGTGATGACAACTTCTCCTTTGTCTCCGTGCCTCTCTGTCTCCTCCACCTAGTGTACATGATGCATTGTTGCCGGGCCGATTTTTGTGGCTGACACACCCTCCAGGGATTCCCCAGTGAGCCACACTCTGTCCAATCCTCCCTCCTTGAGTGCACATGATACCTGTCACTTGCTTCTAACCAGTAGAATATGGCAAACAGTGACGGGCTGTCACTCCCTTCATTAAGTTACTATCTGCAGATTTATCTGTCTTTATCTATATCTATAGCCATATAACTCTATCTTTCTTGCACCCACTAGAGAGATGCTCTTTGCTGGCCTTGAAAAAGTAAGCTGCCACATGAAAGGTCTTTGGTAAGGCTCAGGTGACCAGGAACTGTAGGTGTCCTGTAGGACATGAGGGTCCTTAGACATTTATCCACAAGGACAGGAATCAGATTCAGATTCTTCCCTAGTTGAGCCTCCAGATGAGATTGCAGTCTGACTGACATCTCAATTGTCGCCTTGTGTGATCACAGAGGACCCAGTTAAATTGTGCCTGAACTCCTTTCCCATGGAAACTGCGAGGCAGTACTAAACTTGTGGGAATTTGTTATATAGCAATAAAACCAAATGTAATGTTGTTAGGAAAAGCACCACTCTAATATATTGGTCAAAAGTGTTCAGTGGCTTTTCACTTCCTTTGGAATAAAGTCCTGAAGGCTTCTAAGGGCATTCAAGGCCTCTCCTTATCTGACCTTATTCTATTTTCCCCATGTTATTTTTTTATTACTGGGCTTAGGCCCAATCTGAGAAAGACTGTATCAACCAAAGAGAGAGTTCCAGGGCAAAGATTGCCCATTGAAGGAGTCCCTCATGGGGCAGAAATAACTAAGTCTTAATACCACAGTTTCCCTTATATCTGCTTTACGTCCCCTGTACTTCACTTCTAATTTAACTCTCTGTTTATTATATATGTGTCTATATATATTCGTGTTTTACATTTCATATGTTATATGTATACACACAGTTGTATACATTTCAAAACTAGCAACAAAATTGTTTTCCTTTCCCAGTTCTTCCTATTCCAAATCCAATTCGTTTTTGTAGACCTCCATGAAATCTAATGTGATTATCCTTCCTCATCTCAGCCTAGAAGTAACTCATCTCTTCTCCACTACTCCTTATGTACTCCTTATTTCTCATACTGTGCTATATTATAGCCATACGTCTTGGGGGAAATTTGCCATTCTTTTTAGCTGCCCAAACACTTTCCAATGTTTAGAGAATTCCTCATTTTGTGAGCCTTGGTGGGAAGCAAAGCTTGCTTTCCTCTATAGAACTGAACATGCCAAATTCTTCCTTTCTTGGCTTTGCTTTCAGTTAAGGTTCAATAAATTGATGTTGAACTGGATTTTTTGGTTGTGTAAATCTTTTAAGATTTTTGTATAATTCCTCTAGATGACAGGAATAAATAATTTACTCAAAAAATATACTCAGGATCAACTACTGAAGGTCCAAGTCTTAATTTTCAGGAAGGTTACACATGTAAAATATATATGTGCATATAAAAATGTGTGAATTTTTCTGAAACAGAAGCATGTTATTCATTAATGTTTGAATCTTTATTTTAGTCCTGTGGCTCAGGAGATTGCATGCATTTATATATAGACTTTGGCAATACGTTTTGTAAACTTGGTAGAGAGGGGCCAGAGTGTTAGTAGTCTGAAGGTTTCTCATTAATCTTCCTATTAACCTTTGTATTCCTAGGAAGGTATTTGAACCATGTAAGTTCAATTAATATTTGTTGAATAAAAGTCAACTTTAGGAGGGATATTTTATAGATTTCCTTTACAAACCAAACAAGCGTTAATGAAGCCTAAGATTATCCCCTGGTAACCACTCTGCTTCCTGTATTTCCAAAAAGTTCTTGTAAATTGTAAAGGGGATTATGAACTTAATGGTTTAAATGTATTCATCATCACAACAGAGTGAATGAGTATATTGAACCCAGCTGTCCAAAGAATTAATTTCTTCTATTTAACATAATTTCCCTGCTCTTCCTCTGCCCCCATGTGATTGCAAGGCAGTTAGTCAAAAGTTGAAGAAAATCGTAGACTCCCAATTTGCAGTATAAGACAGTTTCAGAATTGCTGATTTTCAAGTGTTCTCTTGACTTCCTTGGTCAACATTATGATTTAGTTTTTCTCAAGATGGCAGCAGAGCTGTACTCTACAAATAAACAGCATATAGGAAACAACACCTTAGACATAAAGGAGGCTAAGGGGCCTAGTGAGGGAAAAGGGGGTGTGCCCCCCAGAACAGTGATAGGTCTGCAATGTGTTGCAGGGAGGAGGACTGTCTATGCTGGAAAGAAGGGGAGGAAAGAGTTTGTCATTTGCAGGAATAATAAATTGACAGGAAGCCTTTTGACTAAACCAACACTTAGGTCTCTTTTGACAGGAAAGGATCCTGTCTCAAGGAGTTGTTTCTGCCCTGTTCTAATCCCCTAGTGAATCCCCTGCTTCCGACCCATCCAGCAGGATTTTGCTACCCAGGACTCAATCCAAGGACCAGAAGCAAAGGGAACCTGGGAACTCCTTAGCAATGGAGGATCTCAGAAACCCACTTTAGACCTACTGAATCAGAAACTTTATTTTGACAGCCTCCCCAGGTGATTCGTTTACAGAACTTACTTTTGGGGACTGCAATGGAATTCTTGTCCCATAAATCCGTTGGTGAGATTATGAAGGACAAACTGACCATTGGCTGCCAGCATCGCCCCAGTTTCTCCCTTGGCTACTATTCATTAGTTCAACAAATATTTGGGAGGCAGATGGGCAGTCGTAATAAGTAATTAACATTTATTGAGCTCGTTTAGCCTCCTAGATACCCATGAGGTTATTATGCCTATTTTTTATATGGGGACTTGAGAATGAAGACAAGTATCATGCCCCAGATGACAGTAACAGTGCGCACTGGAGGCCCCGGAATCCCAATGCAACCCTCTCTGAATTCAGATCTCCCGCTCCACCAGGCTCTACCGCCCACACAGAGAGTGTACATTCATTCCCTCTTCTCTACAGGAATGTTGTACAAGGTCAGACTTCCTCTAGTCCAGAAGCAGAGTTCCTCCTCTGGCTCTCTGTGTCGTGGGCAAATTTTAAGTTCGAGGTCAGAAGGAAACAGTAACTGAATTCCAGAGCTAACACTTTCCAAGTGTCTGGACAGAGCCGCAGGGCAGAAGAGTAAACTTGCAACATCCTGGGAACACCTAGACTTGCCATTTCATTCTTCCCTCCATCTTGGTCCTCCCAGGATGAGCATTGGAGGCGAGACGAGAGCCTAGACCACACTTCCCATAATAAAAATGGCGGCCGTGCACTCTTCGCCCACATTCGACACCCTAACCTCCGTTCGGTCTCCTTGGTAACCTGGCCAGCTTCTCTGGCTCTAGCCTCGGCCAGGCAAGTATGGAAATGATGATCATTTCCCTCCCCCTCATTTTTGCGACAGTTGCAGCGAAAGTCACGGCAGTTGGGTGTCAGCTGATTTACTGCAGCGGCGGCGGTGGCAGCGGCGGCAACGGCACCTTGCAACCTCTGTGGGGAGACGCCGGCTGGGCTCGGGTTGTGGTTTGCCTACCCGGATTTGAGCACCCCACATCTTCCTCACATAACGTCCTCGCCTTGTCCACCTTTGACGGGGCGCCCACGGGTGGTGGGACGGACAACATCGCGGCATGAGATGAAGCTGTGACAGGTGAGGAGGCTTTCGAGCTAATCCAGGGGGAACCCCAGCGTGGGACGTGCTTGCAGTGGAGGTCAGGGGCCGGGGGTCAAGGGTCACAGTCAGTTCTGGCCGGGGACGGTGCCAGCTGTTCGAGCGCTGCTGATGGAAGTTCTCTGTTCTTGACCGAGCCTGCAGGTTCAGGCCCACAGCTAGGCGCCTTTGCCTGGAGCGGGGATTCGACCAGGGGTCTTTGGGGTTCCTTGGCCTGGTGAATGACATTTGCTTCAGGCGACACTGGCTTTGGTTTTGAGATGGGACCGTCCTGCCCTCAGTGGCAATCTAAACAGTGAGGTGGTTTGTGATGATGAGTGGGTGGTTATTGACTGTGCTTTCGGATAATGTGCTTGCTTTTGGGGTACCATGCTCTCCTTACCTATTGGTACTTCTCTCCAGTTTGCCCTTGCCTAAGGTATTAACGTCTGTTAGAGTTTCATCTTTGAGGTGCCACCTGCCTGCCCTCCATCCTTTTGCCCTGGGACTTGGCTTAAGGATACCTGCTACTCCCACTTACTTACTTTTGGGTCCCAGCGTTCTGAAGCCATATGTTTGGAGTCAGCATTACCCTGCCCTTGATTCAAAAATTGCGTTTTATGTTTTGATTCACTTGCTTTGTCAATTTCTCAGGTCCCAGGCAGAATTTGCTGGTTCTTGTAGCTTGAAATTATGGCAGGTACAGTTGCATCTTAAGACAGCATTGGCAATGTTGATGCTACGGATTTTAGGATTCAGTGAGAGGAACAGCTTGCTTTCATGGTAACATTTGCCATAAGCCAAAAATGGCAGGCTATGACTCTTTTAGATGCTTATTGCTTAGGACTTTATGAATAAGATGGCAAGAATCGCAGGGTGTAAAAGAAAAATTGAGTTTTTGAAATTTTGGTATGACACAGATTTTCTTGCTTTATAAGCTACTTGTGACAGTGGAAGTGGAGAGCAGTTTGAAAGTAAAAATAGTGTGTTGAAAGGCCTTTATTTACGAAGAATCCAAAACTGCCTTGATTTCATTGAAAATAACATCTTAGTTATTTCAGATTGGGAAAACAGTATAAATAGATAGTAAATGCCTTGTTAATTTCAACAAGAGATTCTTACAGAGAATTTATTTACTTAAATGTCTATCTTTATTTTTAAAATACTCCAGAGCTCTACTTAAAACTAGACTATACATTTTTTTCTTACTGCCACCTGTACATAGCTAAATTTTAAAAGATTTGGTAGGTAAATCAAAGGGACTGGGCCTTACTTTATTTATCATTATGGGAACTTACATTTTGAGTAGAGAATCTTGTATCTTATAATTTCCTTTTATTTTCATCTTGGATATAAGTTCTGTTTTGAAACAAAGTGAGTGGGGTGGTTTATCTATTTAACAGGCTTAGCATTGAACACTTTAAAAGTAGTGAGCTAGTTTTTGTGTCTTTGTCATGAGAAAAGCAGGATAACATTTAGCTTTAGTAGCATTCTCTGTGTTAGGTGTGAGTACTTAAAAAGTTTGTTTTGGACCTCAGGTGAAGAGAATTGAATTAATTTTCTCAATTCATTGATCATTGGCTGTTCAAGGTGTGTTTCCTGTTTTTTTTTTATTCATTGTATTTTATTTCCAATTCCCACTCCATTTCCTTGCTCATCAACCCATGGGAAACCGTTTTTAACATGTGTGATGTGTATCCTTATGTTCGTATGTGTTATTAAATGTATATTGTTTTGGGTGCCCACATTTTTGATTTTTAGAGATATGGTATATTTTGTATATGTTACATATCACGTATGTTATATAATATTGTATATTGAAAATTTTTTTCTCTTCCTACCACGTTTTAAAGATCTATTTGTGTCACTCTCCATTGCATCTGACTGCTGCACAGTATTTCAGAGAGTATATCCGTGACAGGTTTCCACCTACTCTCCTATTTGCGGATACCCATTTTACCTTTATTTTCCTACTGCTGTAAACAATTCTATAATAAACATACCTCCAAGATCTCTGTGATGCTTTCTTTGAGATTTACATCCAGGAATGTGATTTCTGGATCACAAGGCATTCATATATTTTATCAAAGGACTGCTAGATTGTGTTTCAGAACAAACTGTAATAGTTTATACCTCTGCAGACAGGTCTGGGGGGTTTCTGTGCCCTTGTAGCTCCACTGTTGCTTAGTGTTACCCAGTGTCCTAGTTTTTCCACACTAATTGGTACAAAGTAAAATCTCATTTTAAATTACATTTCACTATTACTAAGGAGTTTGAGGATTTCTTCGTGTGCATTTTATCTTTTTGATTTTCCCTCTTGTAAAATTGTTCATCCCTTTCTCATTTTTGAGGTTTCATTCCTTGTTGATCTGCAGAAGCTCTTGTATTTCCTTAGATACTAGTCTTTTAAATATTTTAAGTATCCCTGTTCCTATTTTGTCATTTGTCTGTAACATTTTTCATAATGTGCTTCATTGAACAGAAATCCTCAATTTTGATGTAGTCAGATTTTTAAAAATTTGCCTTATGGTTTGTGCTTTGGGGGTTTTAAGAAGTCTTTTCCCAAATCCTATGTCATAAAATTACTCTTATTTTGTGTTCTACTAACTTCATAGTTCTCCGTGAAATGTGTGGGTCTTTAGTGCATCCTGAGTCTTTTTATATGTCACAAGGAAGAGATTCAGTTTATTTTCCATATAGTGTGCCAGTTTTCCAAGTGGCATTCTCTCCTTTACCCTTAGATAAGATGCTACACTCATTGTATATCAAGTTCTCATACATACTCTGAATACTGTCTTGTGTTCCTTTGGTTTGTTTGCTCTTGCTGTAATACCATGTGATTTTCACACAATGGCTTTGTATTAATTTTTTTCCCCTATGTGAATAATTCTTCCCATTTTGTTTTAGCCTGTGTTTGAAATAATTATGGATCATAGGAAGTTGCAAAAATAGTACAAAGAGGGCTGGTTTCCCCAGTGGTTACATTTTATATAACATCACCCAATTTCCCGCAATTGTTACATTTTATCCAACTATATATAGTATAACAGCTAAACCCAGAAATTGACATTGGTGCAATGCCTGTGAATGGCTCAATGCCATTTTATCACCTGTGTAGATACCTGTAACCATCACTGCAGTCAAGATAGAGAACTGTTCCATCATCATGAAAATCTCCTTCCCACTACACCTTTTGAATCACATTCATCTCCTTTCAATCCCCAACCTCTGCTCACTAATCAGTTTTACATCTCTATAATTGTATCTGTACAGGAAGTCTGTATAAATGGAATTACACAACATAAGATTTTTTGAGATTGAGATTCATCCAAATTGTTGCATGAGATAATTTTTGAGATTCATCCAAATTGTTGCATAATTTGAGTAGCATCCCATGGTATATGTGTACTGCAGTTTGTGTAACCATTCACTGGGACATTGGGGCTCTTTCTAGTTTTTGGCTTTTAAAAATGAAGGTGCAATGAACATTCTTGTACAATGTGTGTGTGTGTATATGTATATGTACGAAGTTTCACGTTTTCTGGGATAACTGCCTTGGAAGGTGATTGCTGGGTGGTATGATAAGTGTAGGTTTAGTTTGTGAAGAAACTGCCACACTGTTTTTGCAGAGTGGCTGCACCATTTTATGTTCCCAGCAGCAATGTATGAGAGATAGAGTTTCTTTGCATCCTTGCCAGCATTTGGTATTATCACTATATTTTTATTTTATTTTTTTAAAGATTGTATTTATTTATTTGACAGAGAGAGAAAAACAGCAAGAGAGGAACACAAGCAGGGAGTGGGAGAGGGAGAAGCAGGCTTCCCGCCGAGCAGAGAACCTGATGTGGGGCTCGATCCCAGTACGCTCGATCATGACCTGAGCCGAAGGCAGATGCTTAACGACTGAGCCACCCAGAAGCCCCGCTATATTTTTATTTTAGCTGTTTAGATGTGTAGTGATATCTCATTGTGGTCTTAATTTGCCCCTCCAAATGGCTAGTGATATTAAGTATCTGGTGGGGCAAGTTCTCCATTCTTTGCCCATTTTCAAAGTTGGTTTAGCTATTTGTGGATTTTTACTCTTTTCTATATATTTTAGAGCTAGAGTTTCTAAAAACAACATAACTAGAATTTTGATTGAGGATGCATTGAATATATAGATTTATTTTGGGGAGAATTGAACTTTGTAATACTAGGTCATCTTATCCAAGAACATTGAATGGTCTTCCGTTTATGACTGAGCAGAATTTTTGTTGTTGTTGTTTAAAAAAATATTGTGCCTAGATACTATTTTAAAGTAGATTATTGTAGATAGAAGAAAATGCTACTTATTTCCATATATTGATTTTATCTTTGTTGTGTTCTACGAGACAGAGACCAAAATTCATAGTATAAATCTGGAAATAATTTTAGTATTTGTAGTATTAGGCCTGGAACTAGGTAGTGCCTTTATTCCTGGTTTGTCTATTACATTTCTCTGTGACACTTATCTGTTTGTTGGGACAGGTGATTAAAAATATGTGGTTAGTGAGGTTTGTACGTTCTTTTCCCATTTTGTCCCTTTCATTGTTGCACTTTATACAAAGTTCATAGTCTTAGCTATGTGCGTGCCATTGATCATCAAAAGAACCAGCTGAGAGTTTTCCTATGGCCCAGTGAAATCCTGTCATCAATAAAGAGGATACCTTATGTTCCTACTTACAGATACTGTGATTATGATGTCAACTTAGAATCTGAACTCTCTGCATGTGGTTCATCTGATGACTTAAAACTACTTTGCTAGTGAGAGCACAAAAAATTTTGTTGGAAGGAGAAGCCCTACATCATGACTGCTTTTAGAAAGTCTTTGTCTAAGTGGAATTTTTATTTTTTTCTATTAACACATATACTATATTCATGAAACATTAAATACTTTAAATAAAATAAGGCATCTTTTCCAAAATGTGTTGGTGATGTTTAATGAACATGTAGGGTCCTCCCCCCCCCCCCCGCTGATAGTTGCTTGGGTTAGAAAATGTGGGAGTCAGAAAATGATGGAACAATAAAATGTTAGGGCAGTGGTGAGTAGTTCAGGGCAGAGAAAATTTCTGAAGTGCCAAGGGTTATTCTCCAGGCTCTTTTAGAATAGAAAATTACTGGAAATACATGGCTTTTTAAACCACTGTCTTCCATTCAGCTTAGCAATTGTAACTTATGACCTTTCAAGCTCACTCAATGTATTTTACTAGTGTTTTGCACGTACATATTTCTCTCTGAATGTTGGTAGTTAATATGTCAGTGATAACAGATTGATAAAAGTGTGCCAGTTACCTTCTGTTCTCACATTCAAGTTATTTATTTGGCTGTCTTCCTTAAGGGCTCTTCTTTTCTCTAAACATTTCAAATACAAACAAACAATAAAAACCACCATTAGGGGGAGTGAAAAGTTCACACTAATAAAGTATCACTTTACTTAGTTTAAGAAGCAGTTTTGTGACTCATTAACAGGCCTTTGTGAGTAGTAGTAATTAAAGTAAACCATGTCAGCTAATTAGCTGCATAGGCCCAATGGTATGTCTGGCTTCCTGTGTGTCACAGATAGAATAAAAGAGGCTCCAATATAGGAACAACTTGCAGTTGGTGAAAAACAATTAGTGTGTTAGGGATTTGATTAGAGGGACTTATATTAATTGCTGACATTGTTACAGAAAAAGTAATTGATAAGCAACTCTTCTGTGAAATCCAAAGCATGTAAAATCAAGATGGATTTTAATTTGCAACTTTTTTGAAAACCAAAACAAACCTACTTTGTTCAGTACTTTGTTCACTTATTCAACAAATATTTGGGTGCCTGCTAAGTGGCAGAAATTCTAGGCACTGGAAATACAGTATGGAATAATAAACATAAATCATCACCTCCATGGAGCTTTGTTATAGTGGGAAACCCAGATGACAAATAAGCAAAATGTTTGGTATGTTAAAGGATTGTAAATGCTTTGGAGAAATACAATAAAATACTGTGGGGATGGTGGATTTTACAATTTATGTTGGTCAGGAAAGGCCTCCCTGAGAAGATGACATTTTAGCAGAGACCTGAAGGGGGTGAGGGAGTGTACCATGAAGACCTGGGGGACACTTCTGAGATAAGACCCTGCCTGATAAATTGAAGAAAACAAAGAATCAGAGTGGATGAAGAGAAAGTAAGGGAGAGAATAACAGCCTCACTCGTGTAGGATAGGCAGTAATAGAGTTTGGCTTTTACTCTGGGTGAGACAGGAAGGCACAGGGGGAATTCTGAGTAGCTTTGTGATACGATGTGATTTTTTAAAAAATAGTGTCATTTTGCATGCTCTGTTGAGATTGTAAAGGGGGCAAGGGTGGAAACAGGGAGACCAGTTAAGAGGCTATTGTATGATCCACGGTGGGAGTTGCTGGCAATTTGAAATGGGGTGGCAGTAGTCAAGGTATAGAGGAGTCTTGGGGTTCTGGATATAGTACTCTCTGAAGGTATTGCCAGTAGAGTTTTCTGATGGATTGGGATGTGGAATGTGTGTGAGAGAAGAATCAAAGATGATTCTTGGATTTTGGCCTATGAAGCTGTAAAAATGGAGTTGTTATTAACTAAGATGGTGAAGACTGTGGGAGGGGCAAGTTTGGGGAAGAAGACCAGGGTCTCACTTTTGAACAGGTCAAGTTTGAGAAGCTAATTAGCCATCTGGAGGGACATACTGAGTAGGAAGCTGGATAGGTGAGTTTGGAGTCAGAAGAGAGCCCCAAGCTGTAATTGGTAATTATCAACACATAGTTGGTATTTAAGCTGTGAGGCTTGGTGAAATCACTGAAGGAGGGAGAAAGGAAGGAAAGGAGTGTTGCCAGAAAAGACCAAGGACTGAGCTCTTGGTATGCCACCATTTAAAGGTCAAAAATGAGGAAAAATGGAGACTAAAGCTAGAGATCTATCAGGAAGGTGTGAAGACTTGGAGGACAAGAGAAGTGTTTCAAGGAAGAGGAACTGTGAACTACGCCAAATGCTGCTGGTAGGTCAGGAAGAAAGGGATTAGAACTTGACATTGGATTTAGTAATGGAGAGGTCATTGGTGAACTTGTCAAGAGCAGTTTTGTGACAGGCGGAACACTTTCCTGTAGCCTCTAAGGAGAAGGGTAATGTTACAAATGAGGACATTCTGACTTGGAAAGGGGTTGCGTATTTCCCTAAGGCCTGTAAGTAGAGGAGCTGGATTAGTCCCTAGTCCGTACGACTGTCAAATCTTTGTACTTACCAGCAGACCTTACTGATCCCTAGAATATTGTGGCAGTTCAACTTCCAGTTTGGGGAATCGTGTTTGTTTCTACTTCTGGGTAGTTTAATTTATGAGCAATGAGAAACTTCAGTGCTTAATTTAGTTTTGATGGCAAAGTGAGGGAAACAAGTAGGAATAATTGGAGATGCAAATGAGATTAGAGGCGAGTGGGTCGAAGTTGGTTCTACCAAATGAGGCCTGTTTTCCCTGAAATGTAGGGGCTTGATGGGCATCGTTTGCTTTTTAGCTTAATCAGTAACTCTTAAAACTGAGGCCGTTTGGTTGATAGAGCGTAAGTTGAATTCAGACATCCTGATTGCAGCTGTAGAAATTTAGAACATGACTCATGCCTCAAAATCTATGAATCATTTTAAAAATTGTGATCTATTTTTTGACCAGATAGCTCTACAGTTCTTCACACCTGACTCTCATGCGCTCAGGGCTGTTTTGAAATAAGAAATAAGTGCAGTCTTCTGTTGCCATCTGCTCGTTGCACAAGTCCTTTTAAAACAATACCGGAACTCCCTAGAAAAAGCGGTCCTTAAGTGCCATGTTCATTGGGAATTGTTTTCTTGCACTCAAATACTAAAGTATGATCTTCTGAATACTAAGCTACTGACAAGTTTAGTGTTCAGAAGGTCGTGTCCCTCACAGCTCTTTAATTCCAGAAACCTTTTGTTCTGAGTAAGCAGCTCAGTAATTTCTTCAGTACATTTTATGGCCTAGCTGTCTTATTGCATTACAGTAAACAGTCTATGATCTGATTCAGTTTTTTCCAAGTCTTCAGTAAATTGGTAACAAAAGCACAGCACAATGCAAATTCATAATCTTAATGATCACTGCCTTCATCACATCATATTGTTAATTTGACTTGAGGACACTCTTTTGACAAATGATGTAGGAATATTCTATGAGTAAACCTTTACAGACTCTTCTTTCTGTTATTGTAACCGTGGCAAGCTAGGTTCAGCTATTTAGTGTATAGTCTCTGTTACTCCTGTTCCCCGTAGGAAGGTGGGTAGCGTAGGCCTACTCTTGTTCACGTGTTGAGAGAGAATGAGTTTGTTGTCTGTAGGTCTCAGGGGGCCTGCCTGAGGCACAGGAAGTCCACGTTCTGAGACGATGTTGACTCCTTTTGAAAAGGCCTGCATTTGTGGGATAGAAATACATCTTGCTTTTGCATTTGAGAGTTTAGAAAGTAATGTCAAGAAATTAACATTGATCTCATACTAGATTTTTCACATATTATTCTGTTTTATAGCTTTTAGAAATCACATGGGATATCGGCGTCACATGGGGTATCGCAGAATAGGGCGGTCTTGTCAGAGGATCGCTCCGTAGGTCATCGGTGGCTTTAAAGGAGGACCAGATAGTGCGGTGCGATATCTGGTGGTCAGTACCCTAATCAAATGGCGTGGGACAATGTGATGTTACCTGCCTCCTGTGGTGATACAGTGCGAAGTGTGCAACATCACTTAGGAAGTATTTTCGCCAAAAATGTTTTACTTGAGCCTAATGATGCTTTTAGACCCAGTTTACAGGAAAATAGGAGATAGAGAAACAAGGTAAATGACATCATAAAAAAAAAATCACACAATTCTAAAATGTGTAACATTTTATAAGCAATTGATTTTGTTTTGTTTTTTAAAGTTAATATGAAAAAAGGAGGTTGGGACTGTTCTAGAACTAAAGACTAAAGAGACAAAACAACCAAATTCAATGCATACAACTTGAATATTTACTGGTTTAAAAAAAGTTATAAAAGACATTTTTTTAGACCGTTGAAGTAATTTGAATATGGACTGGATAGTATGCTCTTAGAGAATTATTATGGCGTTGATAACGGTGATTGCGATAATGATACTGTGTTTATGGAGGAGAATGCTCTTTATATTTAAGCTCTTTATTTTATTTAGTGGTGAATTGTCATGATGTGTGTAGGTTATTTTCAAATGGTTTAGCAACAGAGTATGTATACATGTATATGTATGTATATACATACACAAATATTGACAAGGGGCATATGACATATTTGTTGAATGATCTGTATACTATTTTTTGAACCTTTTGTACATTTGAAATTTTTCATAATAAAAAGTAGGGGAGAGTCAGGGGAAAAGTAAATTTCATGCGAAGTTTTTTATTAAAAGAATAATCAAATAGTCTAAATCTAATGAAAAACAGGGGTGTAAGCTCTTCCCTTGTTCCTTGAACTCTCCTTTGGCTTCCTAGGCCCTCATACATTTAGGTGGAAGAAAGCTGAGAAAATAGGAGGAGGGTAATTGTGAGAGAACTGAACCAGAAAAAAGGGAGAGGGTTGAGGATTAGCAAGTGCTCAGCCATGTCACACTCGCAGCCTTATTATACTGTGAGGACTGAATAAGATGGTTGGATTCAGAAAAAATGGAAAGAATAGGTGTCAAAGGTCCGTTAATGTCAAAGCATTCTCTCTTTCCTCAGGTCTCTCCAAGGCATCGCTTCTCTCTGCTAGTACTGGAGACTTCTGCCCTGGAGTGTCATGTTAGAGAACCGTCGGTCTCCTCATGTAGGGGCTATCCTCAGATCCTTAGATCTTGTGTAAGGATAGAAACTCAATTACATGAGGCCTTTTGCAGTAAGGAAATGGAAGTGGAGTCAGAGACCACAGGTTTCAAAATGTTGATTTTAATTAGAATGTCAGAGAGAACTGGATTTACAACCAGGGGCCAGGAACAGGGGAAGGTGTTTTGGACAAAAATGACAGGTGAGCATGTTTGAAGGATGAAGGCTAATTTAATAGAGATTAAAATGGTCAACAGGAGGAGGAGAATTAAGGGAGTAAGGTTCTTGAAAGTGTCCAGAAGGAGTTAGAGTTAGCAAAAAAAAAAAAAAAAAATCTTCTCTTGCCTGGCACACAGTGAGAGCTTAATAAATGCTAGTTACTGTTATTCCGTTTATTCATTCAGTCGATATTGACCACTAGTGGAAGTCAATTACTATTCTAGGTGTTGGTGAGCCACCACAAATCCCAGTAGAATGCAGCTTGCTTGATAATGGTTAAATAACAAAGGTGATGGGTTTACATAGATGATCTGGTTTTACCCTTGAGGAACACAGATTGTAATGGAACATCAAATTTCTGAAGAAATACCTACACACAAGGCTAAGTGTTATGTACCTGTATATAGAACATGTAGTGAAAACATGTTTGCAGAAGTAGTGAATCGGGGTTTGGGACAGCGCTCACAGCAGAGAGCTAGCATTTGAAAGGTGATAGGCTACAGATAAATTCTTGTTAAACATCTTTTGGAAACTCCATGTATGCACATGTGCATCTTTAAAACAAAACCTGGTGAGTCAAATAAAACCATTTTATTTATTTATTAAACTACATTTTGGAATACAGTGAAGTATCCAAAGGTGGGAGGAAAACCTTAAGACCAATGATTTATCTTCAGAATTAGGATTCCCACTCGGTTTAGTCTCTTCTTAATTTCCTTCTTCATAGATAGCTGTCATTATTGTGTGTTTTGGTTTTGTTTTTGTGTTTTGGCCTGGTGTCATTACAGAATTGTGTGGCTCAGTTGGTTAAGTTTCCAACTCTTGATTTTGGCTCAGGCTAAGTGCTCAGTGGGGAGTTGGCTTGAGATTTCCCCCTCCCTTCACCCCCACCCCTAAGCTCACACTCGTGCTCTCTCTCACGCTCTCAAAAAAATAAAAAAAAGACCGACCATAAAAACCCCACCAAAACACAGGGCATGGGGGTGGGTTGTGCAGGGAGTGGGAAGGACAGGAAGCAGATTCTGCCGAAGGGAGAAGTTGAGTTGTGGTAAGTCGCAATGAAATCTCAGTTGACCCTAGAGGGTGAGGGGAATTCTAAAGATAGAATGACTCTTTAGGGCTATGTTGAATTGATATGAGGGGGCCTGGTTTTTATATCCTTGAGTTGATCAGTCATTGGACATGGACTGTCCTATGGGAAGGGGATAAGAACTTGGGCAAAGCATCTACCTTTGACCATGGCAGGCCTTGGTGGGTTCTCAGCAGCTGGGTTATAAGTCCTTAATTCCTGAAGGAGGATCTGGATGCAGACCATCCCTCACACTTATCCTGTTTCACATTCATCCCTTTAAACATCTCTTATGCCCCATTTCCTCCCTCCCTCCCCCATGTGCTGCTGAGCCCAGACATCATATCGTTTTATCCATGAATACTAGAGTTCTACTTAATACCTTTGAGTAATGTGATTTAGTAAAACATATCGATTAACCAGATTGACAGGAGAATGACATTTTTTGGTATATGGAAGTTTGCGGTAAATGAAGATAGTATAGAATAGTGAAGAGTCGGGGTGCCTGGCTGGCTCAGTAGATAGAGCATGCAACTCTTGATCTCAGGGTTGAGTTCAAGCCTCACGTTGGGAATAGAACCTACTTAAAAAAAATAGTGAAGAATATTTATTGCATTAGGAATCAGGAGGTCTATTTATGCCTCTGAGCTCTGAGATCAGTTTGTCATGTGATTTTTGAGAGAATTGCCAGTGGACCTAAATATCCACCAAAATAAAAACTGTTAGATGGTAAATGGACTATATTCTCTCCATTTTTAAATTAGGAAGCCAGTTTATTTATTTATTTATTTATTGTCAACTATAAAAGCCTTTCTTTTACAATAGCTTAAATGTCAAAAACAAGCAAAGCCTTGCCAGGTAGACCCACATTTCATCAACTTGCAGTGGCTTGATTTACTGATGCAGGCAAAGGGTGATCGCGTTTTTGCCACTCTTGTGGAACACTTTCTGTTGAATTCTCTGCTGCCATTTATCTTTTTTTTTTTTTAAGATTTCATTTATTTATTTGAGAGAGAGATAGTGACAGAGACAGCGAGAGACCGCACAAGCAGTGGGGAGAGGGAGAAGCAGGCTCCCGGCCAAGCAGGGAGCCCAACGTGGAGCTCGAAGCAGGATCCTGGGACCACGACCTGAGCCAAAGGCAGACGTTTAACCGACTGAGCCACCCAGGCGCCCCTCTCTGCTGCCATTTAATGAAAATGTTTTCTGAGTTCTAATTTCTCTGAGACCAAATGATGTGTCTGTTCCCCTTTTGCCTGTTATCACTCCCCTTCTTCCCCTCACGCTTGCTTCTTCCCTCTTTCCATCTCACTCTGCTTGGAAAGTAACAGTCACATGTCTTTGTCTTGCCTCTAGCCTTACACATTGCATCAAACCCCATGATTTACTGTTTTTCGTAATTGTCTTGTATTTTTTTTTCTTTCAAAACTCATAATTTTAGCTAAGCTTCTTATCTTTGTGCACCCAGGCTAGTTGTAGTAGCATCATATCTGTTTCCCTGTCTGCAGTGTTTTCTCTGTGTTAATCTGAACTTTATACTATGTCACCGAGTTTTAGCATGTCGCTTCCCTATTTAGAGATCTTATGGGACCACTAAGTCTCTTTAGTCTGATCCTGCTTAAGACTAATGTGAAACCTTGTAATATCTTCTCCCTTCTCAAGACCTATAGTTAGTAAATTCTGGTTAAGTGTAGAATAATTTGTCTCATGTATTAGAATCTGAATTTATTGATGACTTCACTGGGCATCTGTATCATAATAATAGTGCCTATCCTTTATGTAGAGGACTTTTGATATTTCAAAGTGCTTTTTCTTTTCTCTTGTCCGCATAGTGCCTTTGTGTAAAACCTAATAATCAAAATCCATGTTGCATCTTTATCAACTTGGTGTGCTGAACACCAGGTCCTATCTATTGTATCTCTAAAAGAGCTCTCATATTCATCTTATTATTGCTGTTCTCGCCACTACTACCTTGCATCATGTATTTATTAAAGACATCCTATATGGCAGACATTATGCTAAGTATTATGTGGTGAATACACAGATGTGGTTCTTGATCTTAGGGAACACGAGCATAAAGAGTACCAGGGCAGAGTAGTAGTCATTTGTTCATTAAACAAAAAAGTGCAGAAATAAGTAATGAGAGTTTGTGATAAATTTCACCATCATTTCTCACCAGCAGTACTGCAGTAGCCCCACTGGTCTTCAAACCCAGAGTTTTACCCCTATCCATTGTATTGCAGCTAGACTGATCTTTCTGAAAAGCAAATTCAGATTGAAAACACTTGACCTGTTTCCTATTGCTGTCAGGTTAAACCCCAAATTCCTCCAGATGGCTTATCAAGTCCTTTATGATTTGGTGCATATCGACCTGTTGTTTCTTGTCTCATCATTTGGCCTTTGTGCTCTGAATGCCAACTCTTACTATTTTCACTGTCGAGAAAGAATTGAGCTCTCTTACCTGTGGGATTTAGAATATGTGATTCCCTCAGCTTCTTCCTGGGTTAATTCCTACTCATTCTCACCATTATTTCTTCCAAGAATCCTTCCTGGATCCATTAAAGTGTAGGTTAGGATATCGATCTTTTTGTCTCCATAGGTCTTGAGATTTCTCCTGTATCACACTCTGTGGTAATTGTTTGCTTGCATATGTGTAAGCCCCATTGGATAGTTGAATTGTGTCCATTTTATCTATAGGCATGAAATGAAAACTTGGGAAATGCTGCTCTAAAATGTATACTGATTATTGTCATTATGAGACAGGACCTAATTTGAAAGCTGTTTTAGTATCACGTAGGAGTTTGTAGCATTACTTCTAATAAAGTCATGCAGAACTGAATCGTCATATTTGCAGATAATAGAATTGTGTCTGACAAGCATATACAGTAGTTCTTTTATTTTATAGCAGAAAGTCATTGAAAGATCATAACCTTATTAAAAATCCAACTTTATTAAATATGAAATGGCAGTGCTGGAAGAAACCAGTGGATGTGGAAGCATAATGTGAAGAAGTAGCAAAATCTGTGTTTTTAAAAAATTAATATTTACTGAGCATCTGCCATGTGCTAGCTATTTCACTAGTTGCATTGCATGTATGCTTTCTCTTGATCATTAGGACAGCTTTCTTAAAAGAGGGTATTATTGTCCATCTTTTACAGATGGGGAAGCTGAAACCCAGAGGGGTAACTTTTTCAAGATCCCACAGAAGAGCCAGGATTTGAATACAGTTCTGATTGTAAGTTCAGTGTTCTTTCAATTATGATTATTTTTATTGTTGTTGTTGACTGAAGTACAATTATATTTCTATACAGAACTGGGAAATAGAGGAGAGTCAGTGAAATAGAGAAATACATGAAATTAAAGCAACCAAAAGAGGGCACCTGGGTGGCTCAGTTGGTTAAGCGACTGCCTTCGGCTCAGGTCATGATCCTGGAGTCCCAGGATCAAGTCCCACATCGGGCTCCCTGCTCAGCAGGGAGTCTGTTCTCCCTCTGACCCTCCCCCCTCTCATGCTCTCTCTCTCATTCTCTCTCTCAAATAAATTAATAAAATCTTTAAAAATAAAAAAATAAAGCAACTAAAAGAGATGACTTAGAGGTAAACATTAAGATCCCTGCTCTTCATGATTTGATTTTTTTTTACTTCAAAATGATTCAAAATTAATTTTATAAATAACTCTTGGGGAGAAAACTAAGCCTTGGAAATATGATCAAAGACTGCATGATTAGTGGCAAAATGAGAAGTAGCATCTAGAACTCCTGATATTTGACTGTGAAGCTTGATCAGTTAAAAATTTTTATTTAATAGCCAATCTCTAAATTTAATTTTAAGCCAGATTTTTATACGAACATGAATGAAAATTGAATGTTCCTAGTATTCTTCTGCTTCTAGAAGCATCTGGTCTTAGACCATATCTATTTATAATTTGAAAGCTAGTATTTTTCCTTGATATATTAGTAGCAAAATATGAATATATTGTACACAATATTTTGGGGAGTTAGTAAGATAATTTTCTTCAGAGTTTATTAAAGTTAATACTACATCAGATTAATAATTTGTTCAATCACTTTTGCTTTGGGCCTTTTCCATGAAAATAGGAATTTTTAAAATCTCAATCCTGGGGGCGCCTGGGTGGCTCAGTCGGTTAAGCGTCTGCCTTCAGCTCAGGTTATGATCCTGGAGTCCCACGATCGAGCCCCACCTCTGGCTCCCTGCTCAGTGGGGAGTCTGCTTCTCCCTTGCCCTCCCCGCCCCCGGCTCCTTCTCTGTCTGTTTCTCTCTCACTCACTCTCTCAAATAAATAAATAATTAAAAAAAAAAAACCCTCAATCCTGTTCCAGGACTTGTTTCATTCCCTTTTAATATAAAGCTTTTTTGGAACATATTTAAATCCCTTCATACACTAGATGATAATGTAAACAAGGAATGGATTATTAGCTAATTAATAGAGCAGTTGAATGATGATGGTTGGAAAACTGCGTACTCTGTGTTTATATTCCTCTTAACTCCTGGCTAATTTGCCCATTTTTTGTTTTAATCAGCCACTTAGACTTTGTTACCAAGTGGTAGTCTTGGTTAATTCTTCTTTGAGGTATTTGACTGTGATAGTCTGTTATCATAAGCCAAGGTATCCTTTATTTCATGTTATTTCATTAGTGCTTTTGGTGGCTTTTCTAAAATTTCACTTCTATTAGATTTTTAAGACATTAGAAAAAAATGTTTTGAAGCATTTATATTTTTGATGGACTGAGATTATCATTTTTTTCCTATATATATATATATATTTCCTTGTATTAAGAATGTTCACACATATAATGCTCATGTAATGAACTAAAGATTCCTCATTCTGTTCCTTTGTTTGATTTCTTTCTTTCTTTCTTCTGTCTTCTTTTATCTAAGCTATATATTCACATGTTGCATAGGGTCAAATAGATCTAGAAGACTTTATTACACCAAAAAGCATGAGAGAAAAAAAATATGTTGAAAGCACAAAGGTCTGTGGCATAGTGATTGAGGATTATGTGAAATTTTAGGTAATTCACAGGACATCCATTGGTTTGGTTATAAACAAAAAGTACCATGGAAGGAAAGGCTGTCTGTCTTAGTTTAAGGTAAATGAATTAGTCTCTAAAATGGCCCAGTTTATTAAATAAATACCAGTGACTGGGGCGCCTGGGTGGCTCAGTCATTAAGCGTCTGCCTTGGGCTTGGGTCATGATCCCGGGGTCCTGGGATCGAGCCCCCGCATCGGGCTCTCTGCTCAGTGGGAAGCCTGCTTCTCCCTCTCCCACTCCCCCTGCTTGTGTTCCCTCTCTCGCTGTGTCTCTCTCTGTTAAATAAAATCTTTTAAAAAAATAAATAAGTAAATAAATACCAGTGACTGAATTATAAAGAGCATCTTATAGATGTTTATTTTATTTTTTTCTAAAGATTTATATATTTGAGAGAGAGAGAGAGAGCGTGTGCATGCATGCATGAGATCAAGGAGAGGGGCAGAGAGAATCTTCAAGCAGACTTCCCACTGAGTGGGGAGCCTGATGCGGAGCTGGATCACACAGCCCATGAGATCACGACCTGAGCTGAAACCAAGAGTCAGATGCTCCGCTAGCTGAGCCACCCAGGTGCCCCAAGATCGTTTCTTTATAATGATAGTTTCTTCAGTAGTTGTTCCAAGAAATTCCTGTTAATTATTATACTATAACCAGATTTCTAGGTTTTAAGGAATTAATACTCATTGAACTATATCTAGGTCAAAATAAGTACTAACAATAATACATCTTTTCTTTGATTCAGAAATTCAACTTAGAATCTTATAGTCTCTCAAATTGTCATGAATAGAATGTGTTTATTGTGTATGCTAAAGGGAATTGTAAGCTCTTAAGAAAGATTAATATTATCTATGTTCCAAGAATAACTTGTTTCAACGGAGAACATGTTACTATACCCTAAAAAAAGCTTTTCAAAATTAAAAGTGTTTATACATTAGGTACATATGCAGTTTAGCACATATGGCATTAATTTTATTTTTATATATATGTGTATAGTACACACACCTCACAGTGTTTCTTCCTTGTCACTGGTGAGTAGATATGTTAATATTTTTAAGGAGAAAATAAACTTTTTTTCTTTCATGTAATTCATTTTATTTTTGTAAGTTTTAAATTCCAGCCAACATACAGTGTAATACTAGTCTCAGGTGTACGATATAGTGATTCATCACTTGCGTACACTACCTGGCGCTCATCACAAGTGCACTCCTTAGTTCCCATCACCTATTTCACCCATCCCCCCATCCACCTCCGTCTAGTAACCATTGTTCTCTATTAAACTTTTTGTTTTCTAGAAGAAGAGTGTTGCGCTCTCAAAGAAGTGATAGGAAGAATTCAGAACTTTTCAGGAGAGAGCCACAAAATTATTTGATTTCTCTTTGATTTTCTCATTTGGTTAACCGTGTTGGACCAGGTTATGTTCATTTATATTGAGAAGTAAGAGTGGTGAAATCTCATTAGGAAGCTACATGTGCTACTTTGACCTTATGTCCCTTTAAGAAGTGAGATTACCTTTATTTTTTAAAAGATTTTATTTATTTGAGAGAGAGAGCAAGAGAGCACGAGTGAGGGTGAGGGGGAGAGGGGGGAAAGCAGACTCCCCACTGAGCAGGGGGCCCAACTTGGGGCTCTATCCCAGGACCCTGGGATCATGACCTGAGCCAAAGGCAGACACTTAACCGATTAAGCCACCTAGGTGCCCAAGTAAGATTGCTTTTAGAATATCCTTTTGCCTTAGTAATATTTACTGAAACTAGAGGAGTCAGTGCTCCCCAAATTGATACAGGAATTGGATGCAGTTCTAGGCATAATCTCGTCAGGCTTTTCTGCAGACATTTACAAGCTGATTTTTCAATTTGTGTGGAAGTTAAGAGGACCTAGACTATCCAAAGGAATCTTGAAAGTAAGAACTAGCACACTTCAGTGCTGAAAGGAAATATTGATGTGTTCTTTTGGTATGGAAATTTCTTGAATTCTCTTATAAATTCAGCAAGTCTAGCTTTTATATATTGGACTTGTATAAAATTGAAATATACATACATTGTACAGTGACCTATCTAAACCATGTAAGTTCGTCTTTCACATGTTGGTCAGCTAATGATGAATTTTAATTATCTTCTGCTGGTGTGTGAAGGGTCTTGGCCACAGGATGATGGTTGTATTTGTTTCCTTATCCTCTTCTCACCTCCAACAAAGCCACCCCTTATTTTGTAGGGGTCTTAACATTTTTCCTTTATGTAATTGTTTGTCATTCTTCTTACCACATCATATCTGCCATGGATATTATTCTTACGTACTCGGGGGTATAGTGTATCTGAGTGTGCAGTGAGGAAGTTCATAATATTTATTTGTAACAAAACTTAAAAATTGTGGCCTTAAACTAGTAGAAGTTTATTTTTCCTACATAACAAAAGTCTAGTGTAGGGTTAAGGAAGTGTTGTAAAGCGCCTGAGCTCTCTTAGTTTTGAACTAACCCGGCATCATTAAGGATGTCTCCATGACTGGCAAGAGATAGCAGAGCCAGTGTCAAAATGTCTTTGACGGTCTTCTCTGCCTCCAACTTTTGAACATTCCCCCAAACCCATTTCTCCATAGTCTGCCCCAACTTTGATTTAATACCCTCGTATCTAGGAGGTTTTAATATCAAATGTGTTCTGAGACCCATGAGCTCAAATCTACTTCTCCACATGAGTCCTATAAATAAGACTTCCCCCCTGCCCCCACTGCCCCTGCCATGATCTGAAACTGTATTCACCTGGTTTTTTTGAATACCATCTTCCGGTTGGTCACCAAGCCCTTTTCATTAATTATTATTTATTTAGAAGTTGTTTCTGTTTCTGTTTATTCTGTATTTGATTGGAACCACCCTAATCCCAACAGCAAGACATCAATAATAGCAGCTACTGATTGTGATTCCTACTACAGTTTCATATTTCATTTCAGGTATTCTTTATGATTATTTACATTTTAAATATTTCATTTCACAGGTACTTTCTAGGGGTGCCTGAGTGGTTCAGTTAAGTGTCTGCCTTCGGCTCCAGACATGATCTCAGTGTCCTGGGATCGAGCCCTGCGAGCAGGGAGCCCACTTCTCCCACTGCCGCTCCTAGTGCTTTTGCTCTCTCGCTCTCTGTCTGTCGAATAAATAAATAAAATCTAAACAAAACAAAACAAAAAACCAGGTACTTTCTATTTAGATCTTTGAGTATACCAGCCAAGAAATAGCACTGGGCATAATTTAAGGACCTTTGACAAGGGTATATATAGGGGTTAGGATAGGTTAGTTTTTACTGTTTAATTTCCTTTGAAATATAGCAGTGAATTTTGGAATCTGGTTCCTGCCGCCCCCACCCCCAACATAATACATAAGATGGTAACTCCTTACCTTTGTTAGACAGAACTTCTTATTTATTCCTCAGATAAGCAGTTAACTAGCTGATGTAGTATCTCCTGGAAAAGATATAGTGAAGTTCTTTACCTTTATTTCCTGAGGGAGAATTGCTTTTTGGATAATTAATTAATTTTAGGTTATGTTCTTTTATTTTTCTTAAAGATTTTATTATATCGCGCGTGCGAACCTGGGGGCAGGCAGAGGGAGAGGGAGAAGCAAACTCTCTGCTGAGCTGGGAGCCCGATGTGGGGCTCCATCCCAGGGTCCCAGGATCATGACCTGAGCTGAAGGCAGATGCTTAACCAACTGAGCCACCCAGATGTCCCAGATGTTCTTTTAAAAGGATATATCCCTGTTATGGGTTGAATTGTGTTCCCCTAAAATTCATATGTTGAAATTCTAACTTCCAGTACCTCAGAATGTGACCTCATTTGGACATAGGTAGGGTTTTTATGGAGTTAAGTTAAAATAAGGTCATCAGGGTGGGTCCTAATCCAGTATGACTGATGTCTTTATTAAAAAGGGGAAATTTGGGGCACCAGGGTGGCTCAGTCATTAAGTGTCTGTTTTCAGCTCAGATCATGATCCCGGGTCCTGGGATCGAGCCCTGCATCAGGCTCCCTGCTCCGCGGGAAGCCTGCTTCTCCCTCTCCCACTCCCCCTGCTTGTGTTCCCTCTCTCGCTGTGTCTCTCTCTGGAAAATAAATAAATAAAATCTTAAAAAATAAATAAATAAAAAGGGGAAATTTGGAGACAGATGTACACAAAGGGAGAATGCCATCTGAGCATAAAGATGGCCTTCTACAGGCAAGGAGAGGGGCCTGGAGTAGATCCTTCCCTTCACAGCCAACCCTACCTACATCTGATTTCAGATTTTTATCCTCAAGAATTGTGAGACAATACATTCTGTTGTTTAAGCTATTCAGTTTGTGGTCATGGCAATCCTAGGAAACTGATGCAGTTCTTTATGAAAATCCTCTATTGCCCGTAATAAGAACTCCTCTCAGATTCTGGTTGACTGTCTGTTCTTGATTTTTGGGAGGATGTGGGGGATATGTTTTTTCTAAATCTTTGTAATTATTATAGCTTCTGGAGAAGTTGAGTTAGAGATTGATGTGTTTTCTAATGATGTATTATATACCTTTGCCATGTTATGGATGATTATTTTCACTTGTTTTAAGGGCTATGAAATGAGTTGCCCTGTCACTTGAATATCAAAATGTTCTTTCCTGTTGCATCAGAGCAGGCCCATCTCCTGAAAGCACACACACATATTCCTGAATCTCTATATTTGTATTTTCTTTAAGCAAAACAGTATGCATTGAATATGAGTCCTCAAATATCTAGAGAAATGGTGTTCTTTTCAGATTTCACCATATTGTCTTCAATGCTGTGAGCTTATTTAATTGGGAGAAATCTTTGGGTGATATAATTTAATACTGAATGTTGTCACCATGGAAAAATGAACTCCTTCCAGATTCCCTTTTTGAGAAAGTCATTGTTGGGTTTGTTTTTCAGCCAGGAACATGCTGTACCAGATTTATTAAAATTGGTTCAGTGCTTTGTTTCTTTTTCTAATATCAAATAGAAATATGCAAAAAAATGGAAATAATTGTGTTGTGGTAGCATATGAAATGGTGAACATGATATATATAAGGCTTTATTAATAGGCAGTGAACTTGGAATTTTTTCCAATACCTTTTACTAGTAGCAAAAAGATGAAGTTTTGGGGGAGACAAACTGATGAAAGTCATATATTCTAATAAAAAAATAAAAGAAGTAATATAGATTTTTAGATTTTTTGCTTCCCTTATTTTATTTCCAGTGACCTTTTTTTCTTTTTCTTTTCTTTTCTTTTTTTTTTTTGAGAGAGAGCAAGAGTATTAAGTGCATGAGGGAGGAAATGGGCAGAGGGATGGGGAGAGAGAGAATCTTAAGCAGGCTCCGCAGCAGAGCCCAATGCAGGGCTTAATACCAGGGGCCCTGAGATCATGACCTGAGCTGAAATCAAGAGTGAGACGCTTACCTGCCTGAGCCATCCAGGCACCCCATCCAGTGACTATTCTTTAAAAGCGATTTTAGTTTTAGTTTTTATTCTTTTTAAAGTGTAAGTAGTGGTTTAAAGAAGAGTCTTGCTGGGACCAGCTAGCAATAAGACCATGGCTATCAAACTAGTTTTCTTCAGAGAAAATGATTATTCCTTAAGTGTTTCTGAAAATTTTATGGGGCAGTCTTAGCATTCTAAAGAGTCTGTAGTTATACGTATATCATTTGTTGTCACTTAAAAATTTGGGGCAGGAAAAATCACTACAGTGACCATTTCTGATTGACCATTTGTCAAGCCTATAGGTGACCCTCTAGTGTCTTGTAAGATCTGGCAGTCTTCTGTCTTCTGTGGAGCCCTCTTTGATTATTCCATTCTTCATTTCTCTCTAACTTCTCTGAACTAGTATTTAGTTTTTAGCCACATGGTTTATAACACTTAAATCTGGTTGTTTCACTGACTAGATCTTGATTTTTGTCATACGAAGGAATAGTTCCTTGTATTTGTGCTCTCCTGTACTCCCATATACACTTAAAGAAAAATCCTTTTCCCTCAAGTTTCAGAATTTACAATAAAAGACATTCATGATCTTGAGACATAATAGGTTTGTAGTAAATGTAGTTGAATGAGTTTCCCACTGAACATACTCTTTTTAATGTTTAGCACACTGTGAAACAACAGTGAATTTTTCTTGGACATTGGCATCTATTACTGGTTTGGAAACCTAACAAATTTATAGACCTTACTTGTCATTGGTTAATAAGATCTTAGGTTCTGAAGTCAGGCAGCGTGGGTTTTGATTTGGGCTCCATTACTTTGCTTTTCACCTTGTGACTCTTTCTGACTCAATGTCTTTATCTGTGAAAGAGGCATGACCATAGTACTTGCTGCATGATTTACTGTGAGAATTAACTAAGATTTTAATTAGATTTTATATATATAAAATAAGGTTTTATGTATTTTCATATATGTGTGTCATATATATAATATTTGGGAACATTTTTGGCATTCAGGAAGTTCAACTTGGATTCATAATACAAATGTATGTTTTAGAAGGAAATATTGTAATATTTGACATTATTCTTACAACATTTCCAGGTTTGAAAGCACAATGGCGGGAAACAGCCTTGTCCTACCCATTGTTCTTTGGGGTCGCAAAGCACCAACACATTGCATCTCAGCAGTACTTTTAACAGACGATGGGACCACAATTGTAACTGGATGCCATGATGGACAAATATGTCTCTGGGATCTTTCAGTAGAATTAGAAGTGAGTATTTGAAATGCCTATTGTATTTTTTAGACACAAGGAGTTTCTAAATAGAAAACAATAGTCCCAGAATAATCCTTGGCCTCATATTTTCTGTGAAATATGTTTTGACTCAAATTGCTATTATGCAGGTTGATAATTTGTATTATACATCAGAATTGACTTCTACTGGTTATTGGCTATTTGCAGTTGTTGTATCTGCCCTAAGTGGCTTAATATGTTACATTTAAGATTTTTCAAAAGATGTTTATCCATACTGAAGCGAGTTTTGAAAAAGGTATTAAAAAATAGTTTCGAACATTTATACCTTCTAAGGTGAATGTCTTGAAGAGAGCAAAACCTTTTTTATAAGGCATAAATTTGATTATATTTATGGCCATTCTTTCCTACTGTGGAGTGCTCAGTGTGTTGTGCTCCTAGGCCTTCACAGTGGACAGACTAGGGAAATAGGAGTTGGGAACACACACACACACACACACACACACACACACACACACATCACACTAATACCTCCAATTCTAGTATAACACCTCAGGATTTATTCTCCTTTTCCCCCCCATTTTTAAATCTCCCTCTCTGGCAATTTTCCCCAGGGATTTTTCTGTAAAGTGTAATGGAGAAAATGGGGTGGTAGCTGGCATGGAATATAGGGCAAGCAAGTTGATTTTTTAAGTAATTTTTTTTGTTTTTGTTACAGCCTTATTGAGATCAATTTGCATACTATACAATTCACTCATTTAAAGAAATTGTGTTATATATATATGTGTGTGTGTGTATATATATATATATATATATATACACACACACACAGACACATACACAATGGAATATTATTCAACAATAAAAAAGAATGAAATCATGCCATTTGGGACATGGATGGACCTCAAAGGGCATCATGCTAAGTGAAATAAGTCAGAGAAAGACAAACACTGTATGATCTCTCTTATATGTGGAATCTAAAAAATACATATTTTTAAAATGAAGCTCATTGTGAGCAGATTGGTGGTTGCCAGGGGTGGGGATGGGAGAAATGGGTGAACTGTTTTTGTTTTTAGTTTAAATAAATTGAATTTAAAAAATAAAAAGTGTACATTACCACAGTCAATTTTATAACATTTTCATTACCTAAGAAACACCCTGTACTCTTTTTTTTTTTTTTAAAGATTTTATTTGTTTATTTGAGAGGGAGAGAATGAGAGACAGAGAGCACGAGAGGGAAGAGGGTCAGAGGGAGAAGCAGACTCCCTGCCGAGCAGGGAGCCCGATGCAGGACTCGATCCCGGGACTCCAGGATCATGGCCCGAGCCGAAGGCAGTTGCTTAACCAACTGAGCCACCCAGGCGCCCAAACACCCTGTACTCTTTAGCTGTCATTCCCAATATCCCCATTTCCTCCCAAGGCAACCACTACTCTGTTTTCTATCTCTTTATAATGTGCAATATATGTAAGGATGTTAATTTGATATGATAAATATCCCATATCCCAGATATAACTCCTCTATAGGTTTGCCTGTTCTGGGCATTTCATGTGCATGGACTGATATGTGGGTTTTTTGTGACTGGCTTTTTTCACTTACCATAGTATTTTCAAAGTTCATTTGTATTGTAGCATATATCAATACTTCATTTTTTTTAAAATGGCCAAATAATAGTCCATTGTATGAATATACTAAATTTAATACATCAGTTAATGGGCATTTGGGTTGTGTGTGCACTTTGGCCGTACGGAATAATGCTGCTCTGCATATTTGTGTATGAGTTTTTGTGTGGACATATGTGTGTTACTCTTAGGTATACACCTAGACATGGTACAGCTAGAACTGGAAAAATGTACACATTGAATGACATGTAAAGGCTAGGTATACACTTTGAAAAGTAGCGGGGAAGTATCATAAAATGTATATGCCTTCAGGATTGATAGCGACCTAAATATGAATCATCAGTGTAGTTGTGAAGAGAAAAAATAGCACACCACATTTTACTGGAATGATTACAAGCAATGAGACTCACTTATGAGAGCTTAGAAACAATTCTTTCACTAATTTTGTCACATAGATTTTACTAGAGTGTTATGTTTATTTAAGTTCAAGTAAGAGGGCTAAAAGTGACGGGGGAGTGAGAAGTGTTGGGGGATGGGAGTGGAGCTAGGAGAGAAATAGATCTTTTGAAAGATATTGAGGAATTGGACTGTTTATCCAGGGGAAAAGAAAAAAGTTGGCTGGGTTATTGTCTCTGATATATGTGGTCATTCAGAGCAATTTCTTAAAGCCATCTTTTTTTTCTTTAAACTGTAGAGAACTATTTAATGAATTGAATACATTTCTGTTCATTAAAGAAACGTTGATTTATGAAAATATTAAACTTTTCTATTTTTAGCTAACTTTTTACTTAATGAAGATAGAGTCAGAGATATAGTTTCATTTACATGGTTTTTTGTTTGTTTGTTTGTTTTGCTTTCCTCTGACAGTGGGTGGCAGAGCCATATATTCTAGTTTTATTTTACAAATGTTCATTGTCAGTATTTAGAAATACCATTGCTTTTTGGTATTTTGACTTGTGTACTGTGACTGTGTTACTCTTTTGGTTCCAGTAGTCTTTTTCTAGATTTTTCTAGATTTCTCCTTGTTCAAGGGTCAACCGTATTTTATTCCTTTTGATTCTATTGTAAATATGATTACTTTCTTAATTTCTCCTTTAGCTATTTTGTTGTTAGTGTATAGAAGTGCGACTGATTTTTGTATGTTTATTTTGTATCCTGCAGCTTTACCCAATTTGTTGATTAGTTCTAGCAGTCTTTTGGTAGAGTCTCTAGGATATATAGGATCATGTCATCTGCAAACAGAAAATTTTACTTCTTTCTTTCTGATTTGCATGCCTTTTATTTATTTTTCTTGCCTAATTGCTCTGGCTTAGACTTTCAGTACTATGTTGAGTAGCAGTAGCAAAAGTGAGTATTCTTGTCTTGTTCCTGATCTTAGAGGAAAGGCTTTTAGTTTTTCACTGTCGAGTATGATGTTAGCTGTGAGTTGTCATTTATAGCCTTTATAAAGTTGAGGTACATTCCTTCTATATTCATTTTGATGAGAGTTTTTAATTATGAAAGGATATTGAATTTTGTCAAAAGGTTTATTGCCTCTATTAAGGTGATCATGTGAAGTTTATACTTCATTCAAAAATTTTTATTTTTTAGATTATGGTGGGAGTAAAGTCTAGTTCTAGTTACTTGTAATGGCTGAAAGTGGAATTTTCCGACAAAGCCATGTATCTTTGAAATAAAACTATTGGTAAAGTTGATTTTCTTGGGAGAAATTAAAGAATTGACCAATAGCATAATTTTTAGTGGAAGACTACTGAATCTCTATATGGAGATGGGGTTGGATGTATGAGAAAATGTCGGCAGTATGGGAAAACTTTCTAGGCCCATTCTAACTATAAACAATGGTTGATTCTTAAATAATTAAAATAGAAATTTTGCCTTTGAAGAAAAAAATGCATATTATAACTAAGCAAAAAAAGAAATTTTCTCTTAATTGTAATTATTTTTTTTAAGGATTTTTATTTATTTATTTGACACAGAGAGACAGCGAGAGGGGAAACACAAGCAGGGGGAGTGGGAGAGGGAGAAGCAGGCTTTCCGCTGAGCAGGGAGCCTGATATGGGGCTCGATTCCAGAACCCTGGGATCATGACCTGAGCCGAAGGCAGATGTGTTAACGACTGAGCCACCCAGGCACCCCTCTTAATTGTAATTATATAAAAGATGACTAGAATTTTATTTGGAAAATCTCTTCAGTTGTTACATACCAGAACTATAGAACAATATCGGTACTCTTCCCGTGGAATATTTAATTTTGAACAATTTAGCTTTACTAATAAATTGGGATAAATTGTTTGCAAAATGGACACCAGGACGGGTACAAAGGGACTTTGTTATATTCTGTTTTTTTTTTTTTTAAGATTTTATTTATTTATTTGAGAGAGAGGGGAGAGAATGAGAGAAAGAGCACGACCAGGGGGAACAGCAGAGGGAGAGGGAGAAGCAGACTCCCCGCTGAGCAGGGAGCCCGACATGGGGCTCGATCCCAGGACCCTGGGATCATGACCTGAGCCAAAGGCAGATGCTTAACTGACTGAGCCACCCAGGAGTCCCTATATTCTGTTCTTTTAACTGGGTATTGAGTATGTGGTTACTCAGTGTATTCTTTATATCTTATATGTATATTATAAATGTTATTTGTATGTATTAAATATTTAATTGAAAAATATATCCTGAAATAACCTAAGGCCCTGAAGTAACCTGAAGTAATAAGATGCCATTTGGTACAAAGTAGATAAATTTGGGGGCTGGTTGCCAGACTATTTTATTTATATATTTATTTTTTTAAAGATTTTATTTATTTATTTGACAGAAAGAGACACAGCTAGAGAGGGAACACAAGCAGGGGGAGTGGGAGAGGGAGAAGCAGGCTTCCCGCGGAGCAGGGAGCCCCATGTGGGGCTCGATCCCAGGACCCTGGGACCATGACCTGAGCCGAAGGCAGACGCCCAACAACTGAGCCACCCAGGTGCCCCCTGATAGCCAGGCTATTTTAGAATAGTGGGTGTTAAGCCTTTCTTTCTGTAAGGCACTGTGTCACTAAATCATTGGTCTGTGAAGGTCATTCTTCGTTCCTGATAGTTAATGTTGCTATCAGCATTTGGGAGGGTGCCTGTCCTCTATTTTATTGAGTTTTGAGTGTGTTAATCTAGAGACTCTAAATATGTTTTCAGGTCACTGAGCATATTATTTAAGAAATGAGTGGGGTTAAATTATTTTATTACTAACTCACATTCTTCATCTGATTCTTCAGTATACTGTGGCTTAGTGCTTAAGACTGCCCTCGTTTGACCTCTAGCTCTGTCGCTCTGTGTGTGTGTTGGGCAAACAGTGTTATCTGTTGGTGTTCCAGTTTTGACTTAAGAACTACCTGGTGGGGTGATTATGAGCCTTAAGTGGGTGGGGGGGGGTCACTGTTGTGTTACTCTCAATTCTTCTCAAATCTGTATCTGTATATTTATATTGAATATTTAACAGGATTCCTAAAAATTAATTTTTAAAAATTTGGTACTTATATCAACGTATTTGTGTATTTCTAGGTTAATCCTCGAGCACTGTTGTTTGGTCACACAGCCTCAATCACCTGTTTGTCTAAAGCTTGTGCTTCTAGTGACAAACAGTATATTGTGAGTGCATCTGAAAGTGGGCAAGTATTTTCTTATTCACTTTTTTCCTAAGTCTTTATTGCAAATAGTACCAGTGTATGAGTGAGTAAGGAGTTTTTTTTTTCTTTTTGAAATATCTTTTAAATAAATGGTTCAGTTGTTTGAACTTAAAGATATTTGGAATATGGTTTTATAAATGTGAATTTTATCTTTATTAATGATTTTTGTGATACTTTTATCATAATTTATGATTATGTTTTTGCCTTGCTTTTGAGAAACTCAGAATACCTTATAAGTTAAAGTTTGATCACTAATCCCCATGGTATTTTTATTGAGGTGGCAGACAACTGAATGATGACTAGGCTAGCATAAGTTCAGAAGATGAAGCCATGCAAAGGTCATATAGTTGTATTCATATATGTTAATACACTAATGTAATTATATATTCCTGAGTCTTAGAATATAACTTGTTTTTAGAGAGAGAGAGAAATCATTAGCTATAGTCATAGGGTTCAGAGTGAGGAGTTTTTAAACTTTTCTGCTGCTTAGAAAACTATATAGATAATATGTTTTTGAAGGGAATTGGCGACCTAGAAGAGAATTATTTAAGAAGTTGTTTCCTCCCATTAACCCCTCATAATTTATGAACTTGAAAAGAACCTTATGTAACTGTAACAAGAAGAGGCAGCATCAGGTAAAAAATACAGTCCCTCTTGGTCAATTAAAGGATAATTCATATTAGCATGCAAATAAGATTGAACATCCTTTGAAAAATTGTTTCATACCATGTGAGATATAAGAAAGGGTATCTTGAAGAAAGCCCTGAGAATATTAGCATCACTGCATTTTATTAATGCTGTGTTCTGTTAAATAAAGCTTATTTCTTCAAAAGATAAAGACATATTGATATTTCTAATTTGGAATGCCATATCTTTAGTTTGAGATGGAAGCTTTTTTATGCACTTGATAAAACATATGCAATAAATACTGAATCAAAATTGGAATATTAAATTTCATTCGCAAAGGTTTGGAATTAAGTTGGTTTTAATTTTTGTTTTGTGTTGTGCTAAATTTTCTAGCTATGCTGATAATTAATGGAAAATCCCGGTGGTTTAAATTAAAAGTTTATTTCTTGTTTTTGTCACTTGACCCTGGTATATCATTTGGGGCTCTGCTTCACTATCGTCCTGACTTTGAGGTTGAGGGTGAAAGGAGCAGCCACTGACAGAAGTAGCCACTGTCTGGAATGGAGGCAGAGGAGAAAGAAAGTTCTTTTTTTTTTTTTTTTTTTTTTTTTTATGAGAGGCAGAGGAGGAGAGAGAGAGAGGGAGAGAGAGAGAGAGAGAGAAGCAGCGGGAGAAGCAGGCTCCCAAGGAGCAGGGAGCCCGATGCGGGACTCGATCCCAGGACCCTGGGATCATGACCTGAGCCGAAGGCAGACGCTTAACCATCTGAGCCACCCAGGTGCCCCAGAAAGAAAGTTCTTGAGGCCCTTGTATCACTTGTGGCCAGAACTACTCACAAGACTTTACCAACCGAGAGGGAGCCAGGAAGTGCAGTCCTACCATGTGTTCAGAAAGAATGTGGATCTAGGTGGGGGTGGGGAGGTTGGAGGGGAGGTTGGGATGCTGAATGAGGACCAGAATTTTTCACAGACAGCAACGATGATTATACACTACTTTTCCCTGAAATATATCAGTTTTAATGAAAGATTAATTTTAAAGAACCGTGACAGAGTTTGACAGTACTTTTAAATATCAGATTTAAAGTTAGCTATTACTTTTGTTTTATAGAGAGATGTGTCTCTGGGACGTGAATGATGGCAGATGTATTGAGTTTACAAAATTAGCCTGCACACATACAGGTATACAGGTTAGTATCTATTTCCGTAACGGTTCAAGTCAGCACAACTTATTACAGGTTACAATTAAGTGTTTTTTAAACATTGAGCCTAAATTTTTATATGAAAAATGGGTGGAGATGTAGTCTTCTTGTCCTGTTACTCAGTTGGGATAGTAAAAGTATTCCTCATCAGATGGTATAGTGGGGGATGTATTAAGTGGAGGGGATTAATGGGGAAAGGTGGAGGCTAAGCCAGTTACCACTGCCACTTCTACTCTTTCTGGCCATCCTGATTACCCAAGTGAGAGCCCCTTTACAAGTTGGGTCATTCCTCTAGATCCTAAATAATGAATTCTCTCATGCTAAAGCCTTTATGATTCCATTCAAGCTTGACAAAAATTGACCCACTTTACAGATCATGTCCTGTTTATTACTTTGCAGTTGGTCCTTGGGTACATTTTTTTGACTTTCTAACTGTTGAAGAAATGACTATTTCATATTTCTGCCTTATACAAGAATTTACATACGAATTTATAGTTTCTGACGTCTATTCCTGGTATTCTTTCTTATTCTTTCATAATTGTCAAGTTTTTTGTGCTTCGGTTTATGCATCATTTACTCTGTTGAATATTGGGAAAATCACAAGTCCATTGAAAATATGATTTATGTTCTCAATGGGGCAGGAGAGGGAAGAGAAGAGAACTAACTTTTACTGAGCACATATTATATAGGCATTTCTTTTATGGTGTTTCATTTAGTCCTCCCCACATCATTACAAATGAGATAGAAGTATACTATTTTACACAGAAGGAAGCTGAGACCCAGAGTGATTAAATGACTTGTCCCAGTCTCACAGTGAGTCATTCCTGGCGCCAGGATCCCAAATCAGGTTCATCTTTCTATTCTTTCAGTTACATCATACTGCCTCCCTCAAACAAATACAGTCGTTTATTGAGAAAGAAAACTTGTGCCAACACAAATTAGAAAAGCAATGGAAAATGTTTCAGGGTGAGATGGTGGTTTGTGTAATAAAGTCTTTTTTTTTTTTTTTTTTTTTACTGTTTCTTACCCTCACAAAGGCCTTTTAAAAATTGCTTCTTCAGTGTTGTTAGAGTGTATGGGGCATATGTTATTTATTTTTTGTCATATGATGAATCATCAAGGTTTATAGAGAGAAAATGGATAATAAATGATAATATAATTAGTGACTTTATAGATAATTTATTTAGTGTCTTGAACTCATTGGATATAAACATTTTGACTGTTCTATAGTTCCATGATTTAAAAACTTTTGGTTTACATTTTAGGAAAAATTCTCTTTGTTTATTCAATATATTTTTAGTGCCCATTCTTTCTCAGATCCTGTAATAGGTCCTGCATTTAACTTGGCAGCTGTCTCTAAGTAGATGCTCTTTGACAGGTTCACTAGTGTGGGACAGTTGTTTCCTGTGTGATCTTCATTCTCTCAGGTCCAAGAGCAAGTTGTTTGTATAAGCAGAAATGGTAAACCTTGGTGACACTGGCACTTACTGAAATCACAAGGAGATGCCAACTTATTAAATTATCACAGGGGAGATCCCTTTTTAATATTTGGAAAAATTGTTTCTCCGTTCAGGATACTTTTTTTGCTAGTATGAAAATGTTTAGGGAGCTAAATTTAGTGGTCAGAAGATTATTTGGGAGCATAACTTTAAAGCAAAAGGTGGGAGGCATTTATCAGGCAAGGCTAGTAAAATATCCCTGCCCCCAGGAGAGAGTTCTTCACTGACTGCAGTGCACGTGTCTCTCTGGGCTGGTGTCGGGTGGGTACTGACAGAGTTTGCTTCTCTGCACACATCTTCTCCTCCTCGACCCTCTTCTCCTTAGATGGGTCAGGGTTGTCTGTGGTCACGTTATCATATGAGAGTGCCTGGCAGTCCCTGGAACCTCCAGGTTGTGTGTCCTGTTTTTTGGATCAACCTTCTAAGATCTAGAGATGCCCTGTGTGGTTGTCTGTGTTTTATTAGACCCCCCTCTTGGGTGCTACCTTGCCCTTACTTAATGTGCTCGGTGATCAGTATTTATGTTTAAGAAGTTGTAATCCTTCTTATCAGGGTACCCCATAGTTGAGAGAAGATTGTATTCCTTCACACGCAATGTTGAGCCTTAGAACAGGACTGATGAGTGTGGGAGCAGACTGGACCAAGGTTCCTTAGTTATTTCCCCAGTTGTGGAGTGGTTACAGCATTGCCCTTTGTGCTCGGTCTAGCTTGCCATCACGTGATTCGTGTAAGGTCCAATCCTTTGGGAACTAGTAGTCTGGTTGTTAGATGTCTTCACCTTCTAGTAATCCTCTAGGAGAATCATTCCACCTGGAGAGTCACTTTTTTTTTAAGCTAGCAGGAGACAGGTCAGTTGAGAAGTTGTTAGTCTTGTTTTGATAGTTATTCTTCCTCTGCTCTTTGGATGATGGAAACCCATCTTTTCCTTTTGAGTTATTCTTGGGATGAGTAACATGTAGATCATGATTGTGTTGGTTCTTCCTCTCTTTTTCTTCCACAAAGTAAAAATATGCATTATGAGGATGATTTACATAGTTGTCTCATACTTTAGTCTGAAATAACACACTTAGGTTAATCAGAATTTGCTGCTTATAACATATTTGAACAGCAGTCATCTTCTAAATTTTATTTGGTCATAACTAGTAATTATAAGCCTATACCCACCTATTCCCATTCATCTAAAATTCATATTTTTGCTTTGCTTTGTGGAAAGATTCCTTTTGCTTTGATTTGTGAAGCTGGTATTATTGAGGTGTTTTATGAATTCATTCAACAATCCTGTTTTAGATGCTATAGGAGGATTAAAAATGAATTACTGTGACTTCTCCAAAATAATTCAAAAGGGAGGATGTTAGGAAAAGAATAATTTTTGTTAGATATTTTGAAATATTAATGTAATTTGGTGGATGTGTGTATATATACATAGACACCTATAATAGGTACCATATAGTACCTGTCTGGAAATATTACTGGAGAAATTGAGTTCCATAATAAGCTTGATGAGTGCTTGCGAATCAAGTTCTCAGAAGTAAAGGAGAACATTTAAAACTCTTTTTCCTTTTAGTTTTACCAGTTTTCTGTTGGAAATCAGAGAGAAGGAAGGCTTTTATGCCATGGCCACTATCCTGAAATCCTCGTTGTGGATGCCACCAGCCTTGAGGTGTTATACTCCTTAGTATCAAAGATCTCTCCAGACTGGATTAGCTCCATGAGTATTATCCGATCCCACCGAACACAAGGTCAGTGTGTGGTGCCCTTTAGGGACTTTGGCACCCTGACATGATGGATAGTTTAACTGTAGAGTTCTGTATCATATATGGTATATTTCATAAGCATAAAACATAGGTAAGAAGTTTGAGGGAAGTAATGGGGGCATCTGTGGTTGGCTAAGTTGGTGGGGGGCAGATCAAGAAGGGCCTTGTGTGCTAGCTAGGGAATTTGAGTTTCGTCCTGTAGATCAGGGGTCGGTAGACTTGTACTATAAGGGACCACATACTAAATATTCTAGGTTTTGCAGTCCACGTGATCTGTGTTTCAACTACTACGTTCTGCCAATGTAGCACAAAAGCACATAGTATGGAAGTGAATGAGCCTGTCTGTGTTCTAATAAAACGTTATTTATAAAAAACTGCCGGTGGGCTGGATTTGATCCATGAGTTGTGGCTTTCTGGCCCTTGCTATAGATGTTGGATGGTCTCTGGTAAGAAACCTTGAAGAGACTTATGTTTTATTTTATTCTTTTAAAGATTTTATTTATTTGTGAGAGAGAGAGAGCGACCATGGCCGGTGGGGGGGCGCGGTATGAGTAGAGGGAGAGGGAGAAGCAGGCTCCCTGCTGAGCAGGGAGCCCGATGCAGGGGCTCCATCCCAGAACCCTGGGATCATGACCTGAGCCGAAGGCAGACCCTCAACCAACTGAGCCACCCAGGCGCCCTGAGACTTGGTTTTAAGCATCACTTTGGTGGCATTGTTGAGAATGGTTTAGATGGGAGATGATTTTAATACCCCAACCGAGAGTGGTGCAGGTCTGAGGTCCAGCAGTGGTTGTGGAAACAGTGGATGGGTTTGCAGCACTTTCCAAGGGCTCATCTGCTGAGTATTGATTCTGAAGTTTGTTAATAGGTATTAGTGAAAAAGGAGGGTTCTGTGGTCAAATATATTTGGGAGATGTTCAGTGAAATAAAATTGAACAGACTTCTTTAATCTGGGACCTTCTTAAATAGAGGCTTTTTAATGCCTATTAGAGAATTACTGCTTTATTCAAGAGCATAGCAGTGAAAAAGAGATTCCACTTCATTTTCCAGGCAACGGGGAACTCATTATTAGCATGTTCACCTGTAATCTTAGTTATAGTCAATGTTTTCTTTAAAAAAGGACTATATTTTTGATAAGCAGTTTGTACATTTTGAATTTTTACAGTATTTCCATATGAGATACACATGTACTCTTATCAGAATAGGATAGAATGTCACTGATGAAAACTTCTATGCTGTGCATGCAACTCTAAATGTTATCAGTTTATAATCTTGCAAGCATATGTAATTTTTAATCTGCATTTACCGTATTCTAGTCTTTGGATATTTGAGAATTTTAGCTATATTGGTATGTTCCACTTTTACTATAAATTGACAGATTTGTGAGCAGTTGTTAGTGTCTGCATACAGGCTCCTGACTTGTAATCTCTGCGTGCCAGTGCCTTACATTGTCTGGAGAACTCTGTAATACGACAAGGGTTTTATTTAAGGACAGCAAACGGTTCTTTTTAATAATAGTAATAACCCATCTTGATTGACATGCTGAGTGCTATACCTGTTTTTTGTTTGTTTTTTTCTTAAGATTTTATTTATTTGAGAGAGAGAGTGAGAGAGAGCATGAGAAGGGAGAGGGTCAGAGGGAGAAGCAGACTCCCGCCGAGCAGGGAGCCCGATGTGGGACTCGATCCCGGGACTCCGGGACCATGACCTGAGCCGAAGGCAGTTGCCCAACCACTGAGCCACCCAGGCGCCCCCCTGTGCTGTGTCTTGATTCTCATAGCAACCCATTAAGCTAGGTACCATTGTTACTCATTTGTATTTGCTTACAGATAAGCAAGTTGAATTTAAGACAGGTTAAGTTATTCACAGTTCATCGGTTGGCTAGTGAAGAGAATGAGATTTCCACATGTATCTCCCTCACTCTGGAGCCCGCCTGAGACTGCTCCCAGTGTCTCTGCTCTCCGAGTTTCTTGTATGTTACCACGGCACTGTGACTGCTTCCTTACCTGCAGCCTCTGCATTTCCTTTTTAGATCATGTCTTCTCTTGATCACAGTCTATAGAGGGTGTAATGTACCATAAAATGTCTAGAAGGCAGGCAAAGTAGGTGGGACATTGGGGAAATGAGTGTCTTCAAGAAATAAAGTGAGTGTGCTCACCCATGATAAATAATTAAAAGTTGTGAATTTTGAAGAATAAAAATTCTTTGTTAAATCATCAAGTAATCATGGTGATCAGGAACATTTGAAATTATTAAAAATCGGTTGATTAGAAATAAAAACATTCAAGTAGCTGCAAACAACTTTTCCTTGAATTTCAAATTTGTGGTCTATTATGTTTCAAAATCTGGCTTTTGTTATTTCATGAAATATAGAATTATGCTTTTATGCCAATTGAGAATAATTATTACTTAATTTCATTAATGCAAACCATGTTACTATTTAGAAAGAAAGTGTATTATGTTTGTAACCTTGGCTTCTTGGTCCCTCTCGACTTAGAGGACACTGTGGTCGCACTCTCAGTGACGGGCATCTTGAAGGTGTGGATTGTTACCTCTGAAATAAGTGGCATGCAGGTGAGACAGATGTTCTGTTCTTACAGAGGCTTCAGTTTTAGCGATGATAGGCCCCCTCCCTTTTTTTCCCAAAGGGCCAGGAGAAAGCTATTCTTTTTCGAGAGCCTTATTGACATAGTATTAGAACATCCCCTAGTATGCTGTCTCTGTAAGTGTATTGTTTTTCACTTTTGATGGCAGACATCTGCTCTGTCAAGGATATGAAATAGAGAAACATACTGTAGAGGATGTAAAGTAGAGAAACACAGAAGAGCTGGGATTTTCCTCAGTTGCCTCTATTAAAGTTAAAAGATAGTTTACTTGAGGGAAGAAAATAAAGCAAACACAAAAAGTATATAAAGCCAATTTTAGTTCTCTGTTCTTTGGGCTTGAATTCCTTGTAATTCTGTCAATAAGGAACGGCAGATCAGTATTTTAAGTATTGATGCTAATCTCTTCAGCTAGTCAATTTTTACACACTGTATTTGGGGGAGGACCTGGAGGAATTGATCTTTTTTTTTTTTTTTTTAACCTAGAAGGACATAGAGAATTGAGGATTGACTCAAACTTTTATCATCTGTTATTGCCACAATGTTGACACTCTGATTCTTCTCAGCGTTTCATTCTTGAGTAGCTTTGTAGCAAAGACATTGCGCCCGGATGTGTTTGGAGTGTAGTTTTGCTGCTTTTTATTACCTTGGTTCTCACATGAGAGGCTAAAATGATGAATATATCAAGTGATGTCTTTCTTCCATTTTCTTTATTTTTATCGCTGTATGATAATTTTAATCAACAACCAAACCATTCCTAACGTTTTACGTATCTTTCTCTTTTCAGGATACTGAGCCAATATTTGAGGAGGAATCCAAACCGATTTATTGTCAGAATTGCCAAAGCATTTCTTTTTGTGCATTCACACAAAGGTCACTTTTGGTTGTGTGCTCCAAGTATTGGAGGGTAAGATAACTACTAAGTAAGAAGCTATATTTTTACCCTTCAAGGTGTTGGTTTATCCGACTTCAAAGATAATTATAAGGAAGAGCTTGGTGCAAGAATATTTTAACCCTTTGGAATTCTTACGTGATTTTGATACCACATTTGTAGGTGTTGGGATTTAGTTATATATCGTTAACCTTTTTTGTTCTGGGCTATAGAATGATTCAGTTAATGATTATCCCATTGATCTTAATGTCTACCTTTTGCTACTGTTTCAGTCATTATTTCCTCAGTACAACATAAGCAGTGGTGTTGAATTTTCTGCAGGTTGACCTATATTTGTAGTTTGTTGTTATTCCCGATTGCCATTCTGTTATGACTTCTTGGATTTGGGAAGGTCTTCCTACATCACTTGAGAGCTAATGACCGAAGGATTATATTACTTCGACATTGCCAGACTTCCGTATTTCTATAATAGAAAAAGGACCAGCATGTTTTGACCACTTGTGGGCTAGCATATTTTTCAAAGCTTTCCATGTATTATTTCTTTTAATCCTCACAACTCTCTGAGGGGAGGTGTATCAGTTACGTAATCCTGCATAACAGATTACTCCAAAATTTAGCAGGTTTTTAAAACAATAAACGTGTGTCAGTCCCCCTCTGGTTCATGTATCACAATCCCTGCTGTGGGTTGGGAATGCGAGCACAGCTTAGCTGGGTGCCTCTGGCTCAGGGTCTCCGCAGGCTACAGTCAGGGTGTGAGCCAGGGCCACAGTCTCCTGGTAGGAGTCACCTAGGGTGGGTCTGCTTGCAAGCTTAACTCACTTGGTGGTTGGCAGGCTTTACGTCCAGCTGACTGTTGGCTGGACACGTTAGTTTCTTGCCATCTGGGCCTCGCACAGCCTGGGAATGGTCTTCTTTCAGAGTAGTAAGCAAGCAAGAGAAGTTGTAGCCCTGATCCACCTAGTCTTGGGGCCGCAGTCTCATCGCTTCTCCCACAGTCCGTTGTCTAGAAACGTCACAAAATCCCACACTCGGGAGAGGATTACAGAAGGGTATGAATACCAGGTCGGGGCAGTCGTAGAGCCTGCCGGCTACAGCAGGAACTGTTGCTTTCCTCATTTTGCAGATGAGGCACCTGAGGCAGAGGGAACACACAAAACTCGACTCAGGTTATACAGGTGGTTGTGGCGGTGCTGGGCTACGGCTCCGGCAGCCTGACTGCAGCACCTGCCCTCTTCACTGCCGTGGGATACTGCCTCAGAGGGCACGGGCTTTGCGGTGACAGGCCCGACTGGCGCAGGAGGCAACACCTTAACCTTATCCTTGCCACTGCTACTGCTTGGGAATAAGACTAGAGAGGAGAAGCTAGCAGCTGCTGTTACGGTGAGCTAGATGGGATCCTTCCTTTGTCTTAAAATTTAGAGCACATGCAAATAGTAATAAAATCAGGGAGCAAGAGGACACACTGAAAAGTACGCATCCTTTCCCTTCCCCTCCCCAGGGGCAGCATCTAATACCAGTTTCTTGTGTGTTCATAATAAGCATTTTAAAAACATTGAGACCAGAACAAAAAGACAATCCAATAGGAAAAGGGACAAAAATGTTTCATAAAAGAAAGCTGGTGGCTAACAAATGCATAGAAAGGTGCTCAGCTTCATTAATCATCAGGGAAATGCATAGTATTTTATTTGTTGATTGATTGATTGATTGATTTAAGATGATTTATTGACAGAGAGAGACACAGCAAGAGAGGGAACACAAGCAGGGGGCGTGGGAGAGGGAGAAGCAGGCTTCCCGCCGAGCAGGGAGCCCGACGCGGGGCTCGATGTGGGGCTCGATCCCAGGACCCTGAGAGCATGACCTGAGCCGAAGGCAGACGCTTAACGACTGAGCCACCCAGGCGCCCCAGAGAAATGCATAGTAAAACAACACTAAGATAGTAGTACTGACTGAATAGAATGAGTTTTCCAAATACTTATTGCCAAAAAGAAGTTTTCTATTTTAAGTGGTTAGATTATCATCTTTTATGGGTTCTAACAGTTTGTTAGATGATCTAAAGGGCCCATCACAAGCTGAGATTCCTAATATTTGTATAATTTTACTTTATATACCTTCGAATATTTAATCTGGAATTTATTTTGTATAAATTGCAAGGTGTAGATCCAATTTTATCTTTATTCCACGTGGACCCCCGGTTCCTGATGCCATTTGTTGAATAATTCACTTTTCTATTGTTGTGCCTTTATAATATATTCTATTCCTGTAATTACTGGAATCTGTTTCTGGACTTGTTGATTTTTCTGTTTATGCATCAGTACTGTATTGTTTTATTTTCTGTAAGCTTTATAATTTGTTTTCATAGATAATAAGGCTGGAGGGTGGTCTCCATTCTTTCTTAGACTTGTCTTGGCTATTCTTGTAGTGTTAATGTAATAAATGATAAATATAGCAAATCATGGTAAATTTGGCTAGGATTTGTTTTAATTTTGAAAAGGCTCTTGTATAAGCAGTTTGATTGCTTTTTATTTAAAGAAAACTAAAATAAAAATTCTGACCCAATTGAATTTTTTAGCATTGTAGAATGTACTTTTACCAGTTATTAAGAGTGGTAGAAAAATTCTTCTAGGAATTATGAGATCAGGGTTTTTCGTCCTAGCTTTAGCACTTACTGGACATGGGACCTTGAGCTGGTGATGTAACCCTTATTTATGTCAGTTTGCCATCTGTAAAATGGGATAGCAGTTAATCCTGCAGTCCTTCTAAGGCTCATGCGAGATAATGATGTGAAGGGACTTTGTAAACATTGATGTGCCTTACAGGTACAAAGCTCCAGATAGCCTGTGTTGCTGATGAAATTTTAGGGACTTGACTTTTGGAGGGTTGTGTGGGGGACTTTTATACGTGAGAATTATTAAATAATAAAACTGAGTCTTTTAACTTTCTATTTACGGTACTTCAGTCCCTGAATGAAATAAAGTAAGGTCATTCCCATATTGATAAAGAGATATTCTGATGTCTGAGTTTGTTAGAAATATTGTTACTGAACATAGAAATAAAACAGGAGTCATAACCATGCATTCTAGAGGCTGGTTCCCTACGTCTTGGAATTCTTTGATGGAACATTCCTCCCTTTAGATAAAAAAGGCCAAGGATTCCCTGTCCCTATGTAAGGCAGCACGCCTGCTCCACTTGTCATATGCCTGACTGCTGAGAGGCACACAGCTGGGGACCTAGTTGTGTTTTCCCTGGTGAAGATGACGGAGCCCTAGGGCTCTCTGACACAATGTCTTTAACTTGAGGTAGTGAATTTTAAAGGCCTGAGCTTGGTAAATACATTTCCAGAAGTTTTGTTTTGTTTTTAGTCTTTTTTTTTTTTTAAGATTTTATTTATTAGAGAGAGAGAGTGAGAGAGAGCACGAGCAGGGGGCAGAGAGAGAAGCAGGCTCCCCGTGGAGCAGGGAGCCCGATGCAGGATTCGATCCCAGGACTCTGGGATCATGACCTGAGCCAAAGGCAGACACATAACTGACTGAGCCACCCAGGTGTCCTGTGTTTTTAGTTTAAATGTCACTGTATCTTAATTAAATGACACCAACATGGATTAGATTGCGAATTTCTTGTTCCTTGTAGGTTTTTGATGCTGGAGACTATTCCTTGCTGTGTTCAGGTCCTAGTGAAAATGGACAGACGTGGACTGGAGGTGACTTTGTATCAGCAGATAAAGTAATCATTTGGACTGAAAATGGGCAAAGTTATATTTACAAACTACCTGCCAGGTATTCAATCAATAATAAGTTAGTTTTAATCAAAGCAAAAGAGTCTGAATTCAGGGTGTAACTTGAATGTATGAAAATGTAAATGATTTTAGGTAAAAAACTTCAAAACTTCTTAAGTTAGATTTATAATTCCAGTTTAACTTCTAAGTACAAAAATTAGGTGGGTCCTTATTTGAAGTAGGGTATTTTAATGACAATTTAATGCCTACATTAAATTAACTGTAATTTGAAAATCCGTATTTTGTCCATTGTCCAAAAAATCCTCCTCATATGGTATGATAAAATATTTAATGCCAGTATTTTAATTGAATGTTATATTTTTCTCATTTTCAGTTGCCTTCCAGCTAGTGATTCATTTCGCAGTGATGTGGGGAAAGCAGTTGAAAATTTAATTCCTCCTGTACAACATAGCCTCTTGGATCGAACAGATAAAGAGGTAAAATTTTTCAGGTATCATTTATGATTGATAGTGACATTGAAAATTTTTCACAACTGCATTTATCAGTGTCTTTTGGTAGCTAAGAATTTGAAAGATTCAGGGCAGTGTTAAATGTCATAAAACATTTTGACATGGTCAATTATAAGCACAGTTCTAAAATTTGCATATCTTGATCATATAATATGCTTTAGTGTTCACATTTCTCCTAGTATACAGATGATCTTATACTGATTACATAGTGGAAATGACTTTTTGGTAAAATATTGATGGCATAAATTTATGCTATAATGCAATTGTAAACAAAGTGACAGGTATAATTTTAGGAGGGCAAAGATAATCATGGAATACTGCCGATCAGTAATAGTTCATTACTTGGATAAGGCATTGCAGTATATCCCCCAAATCATATAGCGTTTTAAATTATCAGGCATTAGAAATAAAGAATAAAAGAAATTTTTCTCTATAAAAACCAAAGTTTATTATGATTTTTTTTTTTTTAAGATTTTATTTATTTATTTGAGATAGTGAGTGAGAGAGCAGGAGCAGGGGAACAGAGGGAGAGGGAGAAGCACGCTCCCCACCGAGCAGGGAGCCTGACATGGGGCTCGATCCCAGGACTCCAAGATCACGACCGGAGCCGAAGGCAGATGCTTAATCAGCTGAGCCACCTAGATGCCCCTGACGTCTAAAAACCTACTTAATATCAATTTAGAATGGAAATGCAGTGGCACTTAGTACTGGGTTTTCATCCTTATATTTTTTGAGCATTAAGGACAAAGCTTTGGTTTTGGAAGTAAAGTTTCCTTTACTTATATTCTGGGTTTGCACACCTTTTTCATTTTGAACTTTTTGTTCCATCTTTATGTGAGGGAATGGTGAGGGGAAGGGAATTTCTTTTTTTAATATTTTAAATTTACAGAATTTCTGCATCTCTGTACAGTTAAGATGCTCTATGACCTATCCTTTATTCTCCTAACTGGAACACCTCCTTCTCCAAACAGTCACTTCCAGGTAAACTAAGGGATAATGACTTGTATAAAAAACATAGATAAAACAAAGCAAAACAAAGTACATACTATGTTTTTTAAAATACCAGCTCCCCAATATGTTTTAAGTTAAGATACATGTGTTGTATGGTATGAGATACTCACACTGTGGAATATGGAATATTGGTTATTATAGCTGCTGTAGCAACTTCTCCATGTTAGGGATATTGTTTATCAGTTACAACATTAATTTTTCTCTACTTTAGAAAACTGTTTATCAGTTACAACATGTCATTTACAACATGAATGACAACATCCATTTATCAGTTACAACAATAATTTTCTGACTTTAAGTTAAATCACATAATTGATTATGCTTAATATATATAGTTTCTATAGGCTAGTGATTTTTTTAGAAACAACTAACACCAAATATAGTAATTAGATTGTTAACTATAATTGTCAAAACTGAAATATATTTTTTTCTGCTTTTCAGGATAAGATTCTATGCTTTAATATTCAGGCATTTGTGAATTGATAATCTAAACTTTATAATTTTTTGAGCCCACCCCTATTTAGTATTTTCAAATAAGTGATATCACTGAAGGCATAAAAGCAGAAAAATAATTTGTTTTAAAAGAAAGTATACACAAGAGCCTGATGAATGGTTTTTGTTCCTAGTGGTTTATAGTTAACATATCAGGCTAGGTTCAAATTGATTATGTAAATGTGACCAAGTAAAATGTCATGTTATTAGTTGAAAATATACTGCTTAAAAAAAATGGAGTCTTCTACTTGTATAATCTTGGTCGTTTAATTTTGCTGCTACTCCTAGTGACTGATCAGGAATGGGCAGAAAGCTAGGATTAGCTAGTTCTCCCCTTTAGACCTTTAAAGTGGAGACTTTTATTTTTGGTAAAGGGTGGTATATCTTTGTATTAATTATTTAATAGGAGACAAATAAATTGCATTGTTGTGGTGAGAGAAAGAATATAAATACTAATTTTAGAGAAAGACTATAAATGTAGTTTTCATTTCTTTGCATATTTGTATTTTATTGGACTTGAATATTAGTTGACATGTAATTAATGCTATAAAATTACATTAAAGTATTGTTGAAGACTCATGCTATAAACACTTTTTTTTTACTCTGTTCTGAGGCAGAGTACTTAACATCCTTATCTGAAAAATGTTAATATGTAAAATATTTTGATTAAAAAGGTAGCTAAGGGGCACCAGGCTGGCTCAGTTGGTAGAACATGCGATTCTTGATCTCAGGATCATGAGTTCAAGCCCCATGTTGGGTGTAGAGATTATCTAAAAATAAATAAATAAAGGACAACTAAAAATATTTGAACAGTTTTTTTTTTTCTTTTGGCAGTTGCTAATTTGTCCTCCTGTTACTCGGTTTTTCTATGGATTCAAGGAACACCTCCACAAACTATTAATTCAAGGTGATTCTTCAGGAAGATTGAATATTTGGAACATATCAGACACACCTGATAAACAGGAAGGTAAAGAAGATAGTAATAAATCATGTGCAGCAATTTCTTAATTCTTTTAATTTAGCAACCTAAATACTAACCACTGCATAATAAATTCATAATGTACATATGTCATTGTATTCTTCTTAGAATTATAGTTTGTGACAGTTCTTTGATATGTATTACTGAATCAACCGTAAGTACATTTATTTTAATGTTTAATTTTTTTCTAACATGGACAATTTTTTTTTTTTAATACAAAACAAAACCTCTACAGAACTGAAAATGACAACTTCTGTTAGTTTGCAAGAGGCATTTGATAAACTGAATCCTTGTCCTGCTGGAATTATAGATCAGCTGAGTGTGATTCCCAGTAGTAATGAACCTCTTAAAGTAACCGCAAGTGTGTACATACCAGCACATGGACGACTTGTCTGTGGCCGTGAGGATGGAAGCATCATCATTGTGCCTGCCACACAGACAGCCATTGTACAGCTGCTGCAAGGGGAACACATGCTCCGAAGAGGTATACTGAAGATCTGCCAATGTCTAACATGTTTTGAGAACTCTGTAACCATGACATTGACAGTATTTGCCCTCTTTGTTTGTAACAAGTACAATGAACCAGCTTAGTTGTTAGTGTGCTAGGAGTTGGTAGAATTTAATGGCAGTGCAGGTAAGGAATACTTAGTACCTATTATTGGAATATATACCATGTAATGATTATATGTAAGAAGTATCTGATTTTACCTCTTGATATATAATAGTTTCATTTATTATTAGTTATCTCTATAGCTTACTAAGTAATTACCATGTTATCGGTAATACTGCCAGTCTTAGAACAACGCTGTCCAGTAGAAATATGTATATATAACAGTATGTGATTTTCTATATTCACAATTAATGTAAAAATGAAGCAGCTGAAATCAATTTTAATAATCTGTTTTATATAACTCAATATAGCAAAACTATTTTCAACTTGTAGAATTGAATAAAATTTCAGGTTTACAATATAAAATCAATTGCAGTCAATATAAAAAATTACAAATGAGGTATGTTACATTACTTTTTTGGGCTAAATCTCTGAAACCTCCTCTGTATTTTACAGCACATATGAGTCAGCGGTAGCTACTGTATTGGACAGAGTATTTTAGAAGATAAAATTAGAAGTTTTTTCTATGATAAAATTTATAGCTATTCTGACAATTCATGTTTGCTTTTATTTGTTGAAACTTTGTAAGACTTTAATTTTCCCATTTTAAATCCAAAACCTTATTCACAGGTTGGCCACCTCACAGAACCCTCCGCGGTCATCGGAACAAAGTCACATGTTTGCTATATCCTCATCAGGTCTCAGCTCGTTATGACCAAAGATATCTGATATCTGGAGGCGTGGATTTTTCAGTCATAATTTGGGACATATTTTCTGGAGAAATGAAACATATCTTCTGTGTGCATGGTGGTGAGATTACTCAGCTTCTAGTTCCACCTGAAAACTGTAGTGTAAGTTCACCATAAAGATTATTTTATTGTGGTAGCTATGAGTTATATTGCTATCAGGAATAGAATCTAGAGTAACTTCAAGGAAATGTGACGAAAGAATTAACAAAACCCTTTCAATTTTAAAACTAGATAATGTGAATATATAATATTTAAGCAAAATTATAATTATTTACTATTGAGCACAGAAATAGAAGATGCACATTCTTGTTTTTTCCTGTTACTTCTAAATAGTATGGCTTGTCTCTGAAACATAGTAGCAGTTTAGAATATGTTTATTGAAGTTTCAATTTTCCATTTTAAAGTAGTTTTAATATTCACAAAGATATTCTGCAGTCTCATTATTTTCAGCTTTATCTGAGCAAAAAGTTAGTGAATGTATACTTTGGTAGAGGCAAAATACTTACCAATACTTCTTAATAGTGTTTGTTTAAATAAACACTGTAACAAGGGAAAGTATAACAGTCACTGATAATGATTTTGGAAAATTTTGTACATACTTTTGTGAAAGCAGATTGCTTTCTTACTGATGGGTGTGTAGTGATATTAAAAAGCCAGTTTAGGAATATGAGGCTTGAGGAGGCTTTAGGACAGCTAAGTAACAGACCCATAATTTTTTCTTCATAATTTCTTTTACTGTTTGTTAATCTTGAACTTTTTCTTGTGATTAGCCAACTTTGTGTGCACAATCACTGTTTCCCAGCATTCACATATGTGTGCATGTGCATACTAACACACACACACACACTGTTGTCTTATACACAGGTTTCATGTTTATCAAAATCCCTTCAGCTTTACAAGTTATGGTCTTACTGAAACGGAAAAGCATTTTACTTGTGTATCTGATGCAGTGTTCACAAGGTGTTTCATTTCAGAACCCAAGAAATTTACTTGGTCTTCCTGCTTAGTTACTTAATCTTCCTGATAATGTATTTTATCTGCTGTGTTCTGCCAGAGCTAGATTTTGTTTGATTTGATATTGGTGATGTTGTAGGAGGTCCTAGTGACAGTTGTCTTTTTCTTTTTTCTGCCAGACTTGAAATTTTTTTTTTTATTTCTAAAGATTTATTTATTTGTTTATTTATTTATTTATTAGAGGGAGCGAGAGCTGGAGTGGCGGGAGGGGCAGAGGGAGAGGGAAAGAGAGAATCCTCAAGCAGACTTCCCACTGAGCATGGAGCTGGATGTGGGGCTGGATCCTAGGACCCTGAGATCATGACCTGAGCCGAAATCAAGAGTTGAAATCCAGAGCGGCTGCTCCACTAATTGAGCTACTCGGGTGCTCCCAAATTCAGGTTCTTAATCATTCTCTTCCTTCTTTCTTCTTCCCGCCCTTTCCTTTCTTTTCAAATTGGTTGTTAGTCTTTTATCTCCATCACTGTAAACAGTTGCTGTATGTTTATTTAAACAACCAATCTTATGTCTATTTTAGTGAAACATACCATCATAATTGCACTTGTGAGTTATAGCGCTGTTACAACCTGTCCTGAACCTCATTTTACAGTAGTTATGCCCTATAGTGAAACAGAATTTTTGTTGTTATATAAAATATTAGAGAAATATATAGAGATTTTTGTTATGTAAAATATTAGAGAAATATATATTTTAAATTATAAATATGACTAAAAGTAAAGTTTGGAGTGGTTTACATAAGATCATGTTTTCTGTTTGAACCTACATTAATACATACTTTTTTTAGTTTATATGTTTGTATGAGAGCATTCTTTGGTTTCTTTTTTAAAAACTTCAAGTAGAGGGGCACCTGGGTGGCTCAGTAGGTTAAGTGCCTGCCTTCGGCTCAGGTCATAATCTCAGGGTCCTGGGATCGAGCTGCACATCAGGCTCCCCACTAAGTGGGAAGTCTGCTTCTCCCTCTACCTCTGCCTGCCACTCCCCTTGCTTGTGCAGTCTTTCTGTCAAATAAATAAAATCTTTAAAGTGGATATATAATATAATAATTTTTTTTGATCAGTTGCATTTAGAAATGATTTTAATGGACCTAGTAGACATGTGCAGCTACATACGGAATGGGCTCCTGACTAGACAAGGGGCTGGCCCAGGTGCTAGTTGCCTGGCTAATAGGAGGAAGAAAGACACAGACAAGGAAGTGTGGTACTTGGAAAATAATGTATGACTTATAATTTACTTAGAGACTTAATGATAGAAATTCTCTTGTTTTTAATTGACATTCAAAAATATGGGTGGCTCAGTCGGTGAAGTGTCTACCTTCGGCTCAGGTCATGATCCCAGGGTCCTGGGATCAAGTCCCACATCAGGCTCCCTGCTCAGCGGGGAGTCTACTTCTCCTTCTGCCCCTTCCCCCGCTTGTGCTCACTTGCTCTCTCTCACTGTCTTGCAAAAAAAAAAAAAGTACCAATTAAAACAAACTTGCTTTTAGCTTTGTGATAATTTAACAAGTAGTGACTGCCTGGTTAATAACCTTTTCATTTAGCTGGTGGTTTTAGGGGCATCAACTAATGTGTCAAAAGGTCAGAGAGCCTAAGTGATTAATAAAAAGCTAAGAATTTGATATTTGCTAAATGTTTAGCAAATGACTGTCTTGCTGAGGTTAGAGTTAATGACATATGAAGGGTCCAGTGCTCGGGTTGTCCCTTTCATAAATTGATCTAGTGTCATTTTCTTTTAGCAGAAACTATTTTTAAAATTGTGATCTGATCATTGGAAGATTATAAGTATTTAACAAACATAGTGATTAAAGATAAATATTGAGGGGCGCCTGTGTGGCTCAGTCGGTTGAGCGGCTGCCTTTGGCTCAGGTCATGATCGCGGGGTCCTGGGATCGAGCCCCACATCGGGCTCCTTGCTCAGCGTGGAGTCTGCTTCTCCCCTGCCTGCCATTCCCCCTGCTGTGCTTGCTCTGTGTCTCTCTCTCTCTCTCTCTCGCTTGCTCTCTCTGTGTCAAATAAACAAAAAATCTTAAAAAAAAAAAAGATAAATATTGAAAAGTTTGTTATCTGCTTTTTGGATTAGAATGGAGTTTTGGTTTTTATCTTAGGTAGAATCAGAAAGTTGAGTTTTGCCTTCTTGCAATTTTTTTTTCAGGAAAAGGTGTCCTAAAACAGAGGTATGTTAGTTATGTTTTAAAATTTACTTAAATTATAATCAAGAATGTATAAGATTGATGATTTTTCCTTTATTTTGTAGTCATTTTGTGTTCACCAACATATAGGTTTTAAGTACTAAGCGAATCCTCGTGCCTTAGCTTAGGGAGACAGCGAAGAAGGAATGAGACCCTATCTGTAGGTAGAAGGATGCTGCAGGCAGCTCTAAGGCAGATGGTATGCTCCTTCACAACTCCACATACATGTCTTCAGGAAACTGAAGTAAAATGACTTAAATAGTATCTGAATTATACAACATAGTGTACAATTCTATACCGTTTTTGTTTGTCATTCCAAGTTGTGTTTATTGTTTTTAAAAGAGTGGTTTTCACTTTGTGTATTGCTATTCAGAAGTTAAAACTCTCGGGAAGTTTTAATAGGATTCAAATTTAAAGTGGAACCCTTATATTATTACTAAAATATTAGATTGCCACTTTAAATATTCATATAGAATACTTTTTAGGAAAATCTGTTTTAAAAATAGGCTTGCTAAAATTTTGAGTTTTTAAATTTTAACTTTTCGTCTGCACTGACAATATTGCTTACTGTTGTGTCTTAAAATTATTTTATAAATAGGTATACAAAATACAAAAGGTATTAAATCTTATTAGGGAAAAGCAATTCTCCCTTCTCCCCTGTTCTCCAGCTGTGTGGTTCCCTTAACTTGGTGTGCAATATCTTGGAATCCTTCAGAGATTTTCAATTTCTGAAGTTTTAATACTTTAGAAATGTAGCACCTTAGCTAAATCTTATTCTAATAACTGAGAAATTTAAGCAATGTAGAATGGTTAGAGATAGAATGCTTTCTACAATTTGGGTAGCTGTCGGAGTTAGGCTTTGGTAAATTTACAAAATCTGAACTGTAGGCTAGGGAGGCCAAAGCCTGAACCAAATCCCCGGGCAGTTTGCAGAAGAGCGCTCTTGAAAGGGAGGGCAGATTTCTTAAGGCTTCTGGAGCACTGCAGCAGGAAATTGCCTCCAAGTCTCTGGCATTAGGATTAGTAGTTCCAGTCAAGGATGATCTGACCTCTTCCCTTCACTGCCATGTCAGCTTCCCCTCTTATTCATCCTTTTTTTTTTTTTTTTTTTTTTTTTTTTTTTTACGATAGCTTCCAGTATGAAGGATTCCACTCTCCAAGATCCAGGAACATTTTCTTTTATTTCCACGTATTTTAATTTTGGAGAAAGAAACTAGACTTTGAAAAAAAGACTAAGAAAATAATTTTAAAATGTCAGGAATGCTTTAAAAAAACATTTTCCCTAATAAACCAGACAGAGATTATTGACAGACATGAAAATGCAGAAATTAAAAACTAACTCTAGTGACCCAGTGGAATATTTCTTACCTGTAGAATGGTACCGATGTCTTTGCATGGAGCTATCCACGTTTCCTCATTGACCTGTACGTGCCACAGGTGGCTGCATTTAGAAGTACAGCCTGTGACATGGAGCTTTTGTGTGTGTGACACAATAAGATACCGTCTCTTTACATTTAAAAAACACACAAGTCCATACTGTGTATTTATGGATGCATGCGTAGGTAGTAAAATTATTAAAATTGAACTGGAAAGAGAAGTACCACATTCACATTCTGCTTTGCTTTGGGAGTGGGGGGAATGCATATGGAAGGGAACAAAAAAGCGACTTTGTTAAGTTTTATGTTTTATTTACTTTTAATAAATATATATTTATATTTATTTCCCTCATTGGCATGGATGACTGGACTATCAGATGTGTGCTGCTAGTAGAACTTTATTCAAAATGGAATTTTTGGAAAATGTTTCCAAATAAATTTAGTACCAGTAATATATATATTTCTTTATGTGATCATATAGACTAATTTCTTTAATAGATTACTTAAAATATGATTACTTTTCATTTATTTTATCTTACTAAACTTGTATTATCACATAATCTCCAAAAGTATCCAGAAGGGGGCAGCATGGGTGTGTGAAAACCAGAATGCCAGGTATCTAACCTGTGTGTGCCTTCACTTGACAGTGTTAAATCCCCAGCTCTTGGAGACAGATACGATAACATGAATGGTGGATGTGGCTATACGTATGCTAGCATAGCTGATGTTCCAAGCCATTAAGAACAATTAGCAAATTGGGTTTCTTTTTAATATAGTGTCCTTTTTAAAAAAGTACCTAAAGTTTTTGCCTGAATTAGCTCTTACCTCATCTTTTTGAATTTGGGCTTTTTTACTAATTTGAGTGTTACATTTAAAAAGCAGTGTTTATAATTATGATATGGTCTCTGAAGCCAAGCAGAATAAACTTTGGTAGGTACAAATCAAGCAAAACCAGGAAGCAGAACTAACATTTTTCTAAAATGTATCATAATGCACATAATGTTCTGTAACATTTCTTTTTTCCTTTAATATTTAATTCTCTTAGACTTTGAGACCATTTTCATGTTTTTATGTATTCAGCGCTCTCTTTTTGAAATTTTTACTTTTTTAAATAATTGTTATAGAGAACACATTTTTTAATTTAAATTCAATTAACCAACATATAGTATATCATTAGTTTCAGATGTAGCGTTCAGTTATTTATCAGTTGGGTATAACACCCAATGTTCATCACATCATGTGCCCTCCTTCATGCCCATCACCCAATTACCTATCCCTTCTTCTACCTCCCCTCCGGCAACCCTCAGTTTGTTTCCTGGAGTTAAGAGTCTCTCATGGGAAAAAAAAAAAAAGAGTCTCATGGTTTTTCTCCTCTTATGACTTCCTATTCTATTTTCCCTCTCTTCCCCTATGATCCTCTGTACTGTTTCTTATATTCCAAATAGGAGTGAAAACATATGGTAATTGTCTTTCTCTGACTTACTTCGCTCAGCATAATACCTTCCAGTTCCATCCATGTTAATGTAAATGGTAAGTATTCATCCTTTTTGGTGGCTGAGTAATATTCCATTGTATATATACACACATCTTTTTATCTATTCATCTGTCAATGGACATCTCAGCTTTTTCCACAGTTTGGCTATTGTGGACATTGCTGCTATGAACATTGGGATGCAGGTGCCCCTTGGGATCACTACATTTGTATCTTTGGGGTAAATACCTAGTAGTGCAATTGCTGGGTCATAGGGAAGCTCTATTTTTAAATCCTTGAGTAACCTCCATACCGTTTTCCAGAGTAGCTGTACCAGCTTGAATCTCCACCAACAGTGTAAGAGGGTTCCCCTTTTTCTGCTTCCTCGCCAACATTTGTTGTTCCAGTCATGTTAATTTTAGCATTCTGACTGGTGTGAGGTGGTATCTCACTGTGGTTTTGATTTGTATTTCCCTGAGGCCAAGTGATGTGGTACATTTTTTCAGGTGTCTATTGGCCATTTGTATGTGTTCTTTGGAGAAATGTCTGTTCATGTCTTCTGCCCATTTCTTGACTGAATTCTTTGTTTTTTGGGTGTTGAGTTTGATAAGTTCTTTATAGGTCTTGGATACTAGCCCTTTATCTGATATGTCGTTTGTGAATATCTTCTCCCATTCTGTAGGTTGCCTTTTAGTTTTGTTGATTATTTCCTTTGCCGTGCAGAAACTTTTTATCTTCAAGTTCTAGTAGTTCATTTTTGCTTTTCATTTTGCAAGAAGTTGCTATGGCCGAGGTCAAAAAGGTTGCTGTGTTCTCCTCTAGGATTTTGATGGATTCCTGTCTCACATTTAGGTCTTTCATCCATTTTGAGTTTATCTTTAGAGAACACAGATATTTTCTAAAGATGTTCTGGTCATCTTTCTGTGTCACGGAATGTATTCCAACATCATTTTAGAATGATATTTGATTAATTTAATTTTATCAGAAATTTTAGAATGTTGGGGCCCCTGGGTGGCTCAGTCGTTAAGCGTCTGCCTTCAGCTCAGGTCATGATCCCAGGGTCCTGGCATGGAGCCCCACATCAGGCTCCCTGCTCGGCGGGAAGCCTGCTTCTCCCTCTCCCACTCCCCCTGCTTGTGTTTCCTCTCTTGTTGTGTCTCTTTGTCAGATAAATAAATCTTTAAAAAAAAAAAAAAGAAATGTAGAATGTTGCTTTAAAATTTTTTTCTCTTATCAACAGTGAAAATACAAATTAGTATACCTAAATATTTTTGCACATCTGAAATGATTTCTTAAGATAAATTTGTAGATGTGGAATTTCTGTATGAAAGGGCATATTGATTTTTAAAGTCTTTTGAGTAGGTATTGCTAAATTATCCTTTAAAAGCTTAGGGATAGGTTTTTACCACCTATTTACCCTCATAATTCTCCATCATCCTTATACTCTTTTAAGCCTTGCTAATATTCAAGCTTTTAAGTCGCTGTATACAGAGTATGTATAAGTGAATAGCACCAGTTTTCATTTTGAAAGCACAAATGCATTAATATATCAATACTGTATTGGCTGTTCATTCTGATTGGCTTATATTTTATTCTTTATAATTTCATGTTTTCCAGATTTTTACCGCTATCATATTTTATTCAAGATAAATAATTTTTCCTGCTATGAATAGTGTTTATGTATTCAGATATCATAGTATGCCCTGTGTCTTGTGTAGGAAGCTGAGAAAATCAGTAATAATACCAAGAGACTGTCTGTGTGGTCCCTTTGATAGTAATGAGAAAGATTGCATCCCTCTCTTCAGGCTGTGCTTATATTGTGCCAAACACTTTAGAAATTTAGACATTTTTCTATCTAGGAAAGGCTTTTTTAGCTCTGAAGTCATATCCTTGGAATTATATTGGGCACAAAGTTTAGTTTTAATAATAGAAGTCATTTGGTGCTAAACTTTGTGAATGAAGTGGTTGATTAATTTGACTTTTTATCATGAGCTGAAGAGACCCAGTATGACATAAAGACTAATTTTTCTTGAGTAACTTAAAGCAATTTTAAGGTGAGTTAAAATTTATTTTAGGATGGCAGAAATTGTTAGAAAATAATAATGACTCTTTAAGGTGACTAATTAGATGCATTGTATTTTTGAATAGTCATTCGTTCAGCAAATATCTGAGTGCCTGCCATATTCCACGTACCTTCAAGAACTAGGCAACTGGGGGCTGCCTGGGTAGCTCAGTTGTTAGGCATCTGCCTTCGGCTCAGGTCCTGGTCCCAGGGTCCTGGGATCGAGCCCCGCATCGGGCTCCCTGCTCATCAGGAAGCCTGCTTCTCCCTCTCCACTCCCCCTGCTTGTGTTCCCTCTCTCGCTGTGTCTCTCTCTGTCAAAATAAATAAAATCTTAAAAAAAAAACAACAAACCAGGCATTTGGTAGTTGACAAGATACAGTCCCTATCTGGTAGAATTTTATCTAATGAGGGAGTCAGACTAGCAAACAGCAGGTATAAAGCAGCAGAGTAAATGTTATGAAGCTTTTCAGGACTGAACCTTTTCAGGACTGCCCTAAGTACGAGTCCCTCAGGGAGGTTCTAGAACAGGCATTTAGTATGGCAGCTGTGGTTTTGGAAGACTTTCAAAAAGGGTGATATCTATGGCATTTGAATATATTAGCTTTATGGGTGTGTATAAAATCATATGGTATGTGAACAAGTTCTGTTTGCAGATGTACTTAGTGTATGTTCGGTGGAGGAGTCTGTAGCCCTTAAGTTGTTGTTATTAGTACCTGCTGTTGTTATTAGTACCTGCTGGATCTGTCTATGGCAAAAACTGGCAGGAAGGTGACATTTGTACATTACTTTGAAAAAAATGACCAAGAGATCAGAGTAATGGTTTTGTATGTGCTACAAGCTAGTTGTATGCGAGGCCATTTTGGCACTTATTTTATCCTACTTAGGAAGGGTATTTGGAAGAAACAAGATAATAAAATATGAAACTGTCCTGAAAAGTAAACTATTATCATGATACTCTTCCAAGGACAGTTTGGACAAAAAAGTAAAGTGGAATGAAAATGGAATGATACAAGATTAGAAAGGAAGAATGTATACTAAAAATAACAAAAAATGCCAGTTAATGTACAATAATTTTTTTGTTAGTCATAATCAGTGTTTTTTCTTAGACATTGGTGAAGACTTTCAAAAGGAGCTGGAGAAAACTTTCTGCTTTTGGCATCTGAAGCCTACAACAGTGAACTCCTGGTTGTTCATATCAGGGAGAGCAGGACCTTTAGAACCAAACAGACCTGGGTCTGTGTCCACATTTTGGGGTGACTTTAGAAGTCACTGTGAAACTCTAGCAAGCTCTAGCACTTTACTTTCTGTAAAGTGTTAGTTTAAAGTTTGGAGGTAATGCCCAGCCTAATACAGGAACTCATTAAGTCATTATTGTATTACTAAATTATTATTATTTCAATATTTTATTTATTTGAGAGAGAGAGTGTGCACGAGCGGGGGGGGGGGATGGGCAGAGGGAGAGGGGGAGAAGAAGACTCCTCACTGAGCAGGGAGCTTGACTTGGGACTTGACCCCAAAACCCTGGGATCATGATACGAGTCAAAGGTAGATGCTTACAGAGTGAGCCACCGAGGCACCCCGTTTTATTATTTCTATTTGCAGTTACCTACATTCTCATTTGGGTGATAAAGGTCTGACTCTGGGGAATGCATTCATTCATTTCCAGCTTTGGAATGACTTTATTATAGATACTTTGTTCCTATGTCAGGAACTGCTTTTTATTTCCTTGTTTCCCAACTATGGCCAGATGGTTTTAGAATCTGCCCAAATTAGGGATGCGTTCCCTTTCTCAGTCTGACTGTGCATCTTTTTATTGCATGAGGCAGCTTTCAGTATATCAGCAACTAATTCCCTAGAAATCATACTCTTGAGTATTGTGCTTGGCCTGCTCACTGCCTGAACATTGGCATTTTTCCTTGTCTGAGTGACCCCAACTGTGTCATTTCTAATGGAAATATATGGGCAGATTACAGAAGGGTGTGACTATTACCCTTGCAAAGCCTTTGGCAGCATGACCCCAGATGATCAAGGGGGAAGTTTGAGACCCTACTTACTGCTTTTCTTAGGCATAAATGGTTGGCTAGGCACAACTTTCTGGCTTAATTGTGGACATTGAAGGTTAGGTTTCTCTAATGTTCTATGATATAGACTTAAAAAGCAAGCCAGCATCCTTGTTAAACAAAGACGTATATGTAGCATGTATGTTCTCGTAGTTTACTGCTAGGAGATAAACATATTCTTTCAGTATTTCCAGTTGGAAAAATGGGGTCATTATCTATTAACCCATTTATTTTCACGAGAAGGTAAAAAAGATATTTCATAGTTACATCAGAGGTATAAATTTGATGTTTATTTCTTGTAAGGATACAGGTGAAATCGGGGTAAATAAGTTGAAGCCAGGCAGGCAGATTCAAAGTCACTGGGTCAGATAGATAGTGCCTTTCACCTTTCTAAGTGAGATAGCAGAAAATGGAAGGGCAGGACCAGTAGCCACTTGGAGTCATAAGTCAGTGCCCTCTAAGAAAGGGGGCCCTTTGTGACGGAGGACTTTAATTCTTGAACTTGTGTAACCCAAGGTTTGGGTGTGGGTTTGGGCAACAAGTGGAGACAGCTGACTGGGTGGGGTGCAGAGAGGGGAAAAGGGCACTTTTGAGTTCTTTAAAAAGAACTTTGATTATATTCATTCTGCAGATTTGACTGTCTCAGTCTCTAAGACCCTTAAATATGTAAGTGTAATTAAAGAAAGCAATTTAACATTTTCAAGGCATGAAGTGAAAAATTATAAGGTAAATTCAATGGAAAAGCAATGTGAGGAAATATTCAGGAACAGTGGAAGGTGGTCACACTGAGTTGTTGGATTGAATACTTTTATTGACATATTGTTAAAAGTGCTAAAAACTTTATTAATGTAATTTTAAGGTAATTTTTGTGTGCTGGTGATGATTATGCAGGTGGAACTATTCAGAGTAAAGCAGAGATATTAATATGAGCACAAATATTGAAAAGGAAAACTAATGTATTGAAGAATTATAAATATCTTCATATTTCTTGGTGGATACCTAAACATTGGCAACTCCTTCAGAAAATAAATATAATTACATTTTAAAAGGTAGAATTTATGGTGTATAATGGCATAATAATGGTAAAAATAATATTAGCTACTATTATTTTTTGTATGCATGATATGTTAGTCACTGTGCTAATTTCTTTGAGTACATTTCATTTTAATTCACACAATAATTACGTGAGGTGTGGTTATTGGTGTTAACCACATTATACAGAGAAATGAGGGTCAGAGAGGTTAAATAACTTCCCACAGTCACACAGTTAGCAGGTGACAGAGCTGGAATTTGGCCCTAAGTAGTCCAACTTGGTGGCCTGAGCTTATCCACTGTGCATACTGCCTCCTAGTAGACGTCATTATGTATTTAAAATAATTGTATTTCTCCAAATTTTGACTATCGTTTTCATCATTGATTTACGTAAGTATATGACTTTGATGCATACTTACTTTTAAATTACTAATTTATTGAATATTTATCTTTCACTTTGTAGAAGAAAACACAGCCATTCTTTCGAATTCCTGTATTCTACTTTTCCTTTAGAGAACTGTGCATTGCTCACTTCTCTTGTACTTACCCTTTAGTTTTCATCTTTGATTATTCAGCTCTGGAGTTTCTTAGTTTTAAACTCCTTTTACCTCCTCTTATTTATGACACATTATTTGCTTTTAAAAAACATGTTTTGGGGTGCCTGGGTGGCTCAGTTGTTAAGCGTCTGCCTTCGGCTCAGGTCATGATCTCAGGGTCCTGGGATCGAGTTCCGCATCGGGCTCCCTGCTCCACAGGAAGCCTGCTTCTCCCCCTCCCACTACCCCCGCTTGTGTTCCCTCTCTCACTGTGTCTCTCTCTGTCAGATAAATAAATAAATAAATCTTTAAAAAATAAAAATAAAAAACATGTTTTAACTGCAATTTTATAAGTTTAACACATAACACACTGTGAAAATGTTTGACAGAAGAGATAGCTAAGAAGGTAAAAGGTCACCTGTTATCCTTGTACACATAAGAGAACCACAGTTAACATTTTGATACCTTTCCTGTGGCCTTTAAAATCCACTTACTGTATATTTGTGATTATATTGTAGATATAGTTATCTGAGCACATTGCATCTTCATTTAATATCATAACAAATAGTTTTCCAAGTTCTACTTATTCATGAAAGTAATTTTTAATGATTGTAAAACATACCATATTTATGTGAGCATACCATATTTACTTAGCAACTCCTACTTTGGATGTGTGGATTGTTCCTAATTTGAACGTCTGTATTATTACAATACAATATTTACTATCTTTTTAAGTTAAAAAATTTTATAATTATTCCCTTGGATAGAGTCCATGAATTTTTTAAGATTAGAACCTCAGAATTTTTGTGTAATAGGAATTAACATTTTTAAGATGACTGAGGTATAGTAGCAAATTACTTTCTACCCTCAGTGCCTGTTTCATTGCCCCTTGCCAGCACAAGCAGTTTGTATTTACTTCCATGCCTCAGTTGCCACATCCTAAAGTGGAAATAATAATTATACCTACCTCAGAGGGTTGTTGTGAGACTCTAATGAATTATAACATTCGGAATTTAGCCAAGTACTTAGAATAATACCCAGCACAAAGTGAGAACCCAATAAATGTTGGTTGTTTGCTATTACAATTTCTCAAATCTTTGGCTAAATTGGAATAGATGGAGAGTATCTTATTGTTTGAATTTGCATTTCTTTGATTACCAGAGATACTGAAATTTTTCTATGAAGATTTTAGTGATTTTTTTTTTTAAAGATTTTTATTTATTTGACAGAGAGAGAGAGACAGCGAGAAAGGGAACACAAGCAGGGGGAGTGGGAGAGGGAGAAGCAGGCTTCCCACTGAGCAGGGAGCCTGATGCGGGGCTCGATCCCAGGACCCTGTGATCATGACCTGAGCCGAAGGCAGAGCCTTCAGGCTTAACGACTGAGCCACCCAGGCGCCCCGATTTTTTTTTTTTTTGAGACATCTTTTGTCCTTTGCTTATTTGTTTTTCTTGGGGATTTTAGTGCTTGTATGAGTGCTTAATGGAAATGTTAAGTGTATGTGCTTTCTATTGTTGAAATTTTCTCCTGTTCTTATATAATCTATCCTTTTTCTATGTAGCTTCTTTCATATTTTTGAAGCTTGGAATCTTTCTCCATCCAGAAATATGATGAAATTTGATTAGAAAACAATGGCTGGATTAAGAACAAATATCAAATACTTCATTAGAAATTTATTTGTTTGTGGGGTGAGGAAAGAAGGCTGATGGACTTTTTTTTTTTTTTAAGAGAGAGAAAGATGGGGGAGGGGTAGAGGGAGAGAGAGAATCTTAAGCAGGCTCCACACCCAGCCTGGAGCCCGATGCAGGGCTTGATCTCATGATCCTGAGATCTTGACCTAAGCCAAAATCAAGAGTCAGACGTTTAACCCACTGAGCCACCGAGATGCCTGTCTTACATTAAATTCTTCATATTTTTTTTTGCTGTTTAATTAATAAGGAAGCAGTTGAAGAAAGATGGAATTCTAATTAGTCCACTATTATCTTTTATATATAGTGAATGAATGAGGATATTAAAACTTGTTTCTAAAAGTATTATTTTCATATAGAACATAAACAATTAGAAGGTTAGTCAGTGGTTTGGTTGGACTCCATGGCCTTTTCTAAAACAGCTATTAAAAAAATAGCTCTCTACCTTTCTTTTTCCTTAACAACAACAACAACAACAACAAAAAAGGATGAGCTATGGAGGTCTGAAAAAAAATTTTAAAGCTAGTTTCATGAAAATGTGGAAATGAAATTAATATTCCTAGGCTCTTTTTTCCCTTCAGGTAGAATATTTAAAAGTGATAAATGATGCATCTTAACTGCACATTTATGTTCCGTAGAAAGAGTTCTGGGAAGTACAAGAAATAATGATTAAGAGAATAGCGAGACTGATTTATGACTGAAAGAAGCTGGTCATTTATAGCTTGTCTAATGATGGGCATATTTAAAAGAAAAGACAGTAGTTAGTGATCATATATTTAGGGATTACTCAAAGAGAAAAATTGTTTGGAGGCAGTTAAGAGATTGCCCCTGAAATGATATGAAGAGAAAGAAGAATTTATTTTAGAAAACAAATTAGCAAAAGTAGGAAAAATGTATGTATGTAATTTATATTGGAAACTGTTGGAAAGCAGAATCATCTCCCCAGAGAGCTAGTGGAAGGGATAAACTAGCTGTCTCTGATTTCTGTAATTCATGGCAGATATTTAGGAACAGGTTACATAAGAGATTTCTGGAAATGGTTTAAAATGAAGTCTTGTAAAATGCGTAAGGTCAGGCTGGATGACCTGGGTGGTATATTTTGACTCTATCAGATTCTATGATAGTTTGTGGCATTCTGCTGCTCAGCGGTAATGTACTGTGAGGATTATTTGCTGGCAAACTCAGTGAGACTCTGGTTGAGGATCAGACTCTGGTTGAGGATCAGAATTATCTGGAAAGGAAAATTGGCCCTGGAATATATATGTTTTGGTCCAGTATCTCCCTTCTTCTCCTTGCCCAGTTATCTTAATTTTTTCATCAAATAAAAATACAGTTTTTATTTAATATTCTGTTGTTTATTAATATTCTATTGTTTATTGTTAACTTTTGCTTTTAAATTAGCTTTTTATGTCATTGGTGCATATTGCTTCTAGGGCAGAATTATATTTGGAACATGATTTTGAATAATTTTCACTTATAAAATACTGGCCAAGTTGATAGGATGCTCAATCCATGCTGTACTAATTCTGGGTTCCATAACAATACAAAATTTTACATGGTGTTCATGAGTTACACTCTTTAAGTCAGTCGGTAGTAGTGGTTGGGGAAGTATAATCTGTGAGACAGTTAATTGGAATGGGGGAATAAATATGAAAGCTCCTGCTTATGTCCTTTTTTTAACCTTAAGAAATTGAGCCTATGAACATGGAGTAGATGGTAGGACACTGGTGTCTCATTTGTTTCTTACGTTCTGTGGTAACGACTGACCTGGGGAAGGGCCGACCTGCCACCGCGAGGAGGCACAGCATGGCTCTCGCCTGGTGTGCTTGTTGTCTGATTCCTCACCCGCCACCACAAAATGGGCAGAGAAAATGATGATGGAACAGATTTCCAATGAAACTTAAATATCTTTTCAGCAGCTACATTATGGTTTAAGGCAATGATCATTTGGTCCATCTGGCAGGAAGGCAGCCAAAAAATGTATAATTACATAAAATATGTATTTACATCCAACAATCATTAGCAGTGAACTCTTTCTAAAGCTATACAGCTTTGAGGTGTTGGCTAGCGCTATTAACATTAGTAAGACATTTAAGAAGGTGTTTCCTTTCATCCCAAATTTATTTAAACTTTGAGTCATTCCTTTGTTTTTATTTTTTAAATTTTATTTTTTTGAGAGAGAGTGAGCAAGACCACAAGCGGGGGGCCAGTGGGAGGTGGGTAGAGGGACAGGCAGACTCCCCATGGAGTGAGGAGCCCTTACACAGATGTGGGGCTCAGTCCCAGGACCCTGAGATCGTGTGACCTGAGCCGAAGTCAGATGCTTAACCAACTGAGCCACTCAGGCTCCCTGAGTCATTTTTTTTTTAAATATATTTTTTAAAGATTCTGTTTATTTGAGAGAGCATGAGCAGTGGGGAGGAGCAGAGGGAGAGGGAGAGGAGCAGCAGGGAGCCTGCTGCCAGGCTCAATCCCAGGACCCTGAGATCATGACCTGAGCCAAAAGAAAGACGCTTAACCAACTAAGCCACCAGGAGTCCCTCCAAGTCATTCTTTTAAAACATATTTTTGTGCATGTTTTACAATGTACATGATATATTGGCACAGAAGTATACATACAATGGGAATACATTACAAAGTTGTTTTTTTTTTTTAAAGATTTTGTTTATTTATTCGACAGAGAGAGACACAGCGAGAGAGGGAACACAAGCAGGGGGAGTGGGAGAGGGAGAAGCAGGCTTCCCACGGAGCAGGGAGCCCGATGCGGGGCTTTATCCTGGGACCTGAGATCACGACCTGAGCCGAGCCAAAGGCAGACACTTAACGACTGAGCCACCCTGGTGCCCCTTTTACAAAGTTTTTTTAATGAATGGGTGTGTAATCAAAGTTAGTAGCATAAATGCATGAGGTTCACATTTTTTGTAGTATTATTTTAATCACACAATTTAAATGTCTTATGCAATATCCCGTTACAGTGTCCTTGATGTTAAGTCACATTTAGGTGACTTTTCCAGGTTGAAATGGAACAAAGTAAAGTAGAATGGAATTAATCGAATTATGGAATCAGTCGTCGGTGAAATAGATGTTCAATAACCAATATCCCTGGAATTTAATAATTTAATAATAAAGGAATTGTAATTCAATTCATTTGTGGGGAAGCTGGGTCTAAATCAGAGATAGGCATTATTAAATATTCTTTAAGAAGTGCTTCTTTAATAATTTTGAGGACAGATAAGAAGAAACCAAGTTAATTGCATTTTAGCAAATCTTTTAAGTGCTTTCATTTAACAGCTGAGAATTATTTATCATTACTCTGTTCATTGTTTGAATTAAAATTAATACCAAAGTGGTGCTTGAGAATGGTCTTTTTCCTTTTACATTTAAATAGGCTAGACATTTGCTTTGTTTATACCATTAATTTGTTTTCACACAGGCTGTGAAGGTAAACCATCAACTCACAATTAATTAGTGGAATCAAAATTAATGAGGTTTTACTGTATTGGGCTATTTCCACTCTAGGCCAGTTTTCTTCACAGGAGTTGTACTAGCATTTTTTTGAAAGAAGAAAAATTAGATTTATTTTAATCCATATTTAAAAAGCAGAGAACCATCTTTTCTTGTGAGTTAAGTACCTGTAATAACTACGCTTTCTTGGGCTTAGCAGTATTGATTTTTTTGTTTTGTTTTGTTTTCAGTCTTGATTATTTTGGCTATTTCCAGACTGTTGCTTATTACAGTAAAGCTAGAGTTAACTCTTCAGATGCTTATTTTCATTTACAGGGATGGTATATCAGTTTTAGTTTGGACCAAACATTTTTTGTGTGTGTGTGTGGGTGGGACGTGTCATTTGCCTATTTTCATCATTATTGCACTGTACGAAAGAGGAACAGGACTGTTCTTCAAAGCATGTTTATGAAGTATATGTGTTAGAGTGAATCATGTGGAAATGAAAAGCTAGAGTTTTTTGAATTACAGTTATTTTTTCCCCTTCAGAAAATTACATAGTCTGCTAAAAGCGGACCCTTTGCTATTGTTTAGTATTTGCTTTGTCCTTTATTTTGACTAATAAGAATGATAACATAATATAGACTTTTTAAGTCTTTTCTTGAGGATGGATCACATTTTCTTGAATTTTTGAAGTTAGCCACCTGCATATAAATGGGAGGATGAAAGTTGAAACTTCTCCTGGGGAGTTGATACCTGAAGGTCAAGTTCCTCATAGGAATGGGGATGAATGTCTGCAGTCCTCTCTCTGCTAGGTTATAAACCAGTAAAGAATACTGGTGAAAATTCACCTGTTGTTGAATAGACTTCACCCTAACTCATGCCCCTTTGAAATGGAATGCCAAGAGTGCACGTGGACACTAATGAGGTGACTGTGGACTTTGGGGGCCAGCGAGTCAGCTAGTGAGGGATGTGGCATCACTTAAGCATTAGCTCATTTTAAAGATGAGGAGCTTGTGAGTCAAAGTGGCAGAGTCACAAGTAGTGGTGTGGGTTGTGTGCGGGAGTGCGGCAGATCGGTGCCTGATTAAAGGACGTGGACAGATGAAAAGAAATGTTGTCTAGGAGGAAAAGATCCCTGCAAACATTTATTCCCTGTGATGAGAGAAATAGATAAAATGACCACTTTTTCGCAGATTGATGCTGCCGAATGGTAATAGTAGTAGTAGTTAACCATTAATATGGCAACCATCCCTTTTTGTGAGTTGAATGATGGATATATTTGATAAATACAAAGTCGTTACTAATGGTCATCCAAAGCATCCATTGTATTAAACTTTCTGTTATCTTTGGTTAGCAATGTATGTCTGGTGGAACTCATAAATATTTTATATGGTCTGAAATAAAGGCATCCCAGATATATTTTCACCTTTTTATTCTAACATTGCCATATTTAATGATTTTTTTTGTAGTTTGCCACTTTATTTTGATTTATTGCTTAATTATAAAGCTAATTTTTGTGTGTGCCATGGTCAACTACCCCTCAGTCCTTACGTCTTTTTAAAGGAAGAAATCATGTTTTATGTTATAGTTGAACGCTTATCAGGGAACATGAAATAAGCTTAAAAAATGTTTAGGAAAATTCTATATGATGTTTTAATAAAGGTTCATAACATGATCTTTCTGAACTTGGTTTTTTAACTTTTAAAATTAGTAAACACCTGCTATGCTGATTATAATGTTTAAATCAGTGTATAACAAAAAATACAAAGAAAGCTAACACAGAATAAAAGGTGGTTAACATACCTGAATTTAAGAACAAAGTAGATAGTTAAATCTTACTTTTATTAATGCTCTGCTTCATTCAAAAATTGATTTTAAGTTGTTTACAAAAATAAACATTATTCAGTAAGATAAAAATAAAGCTAAACAATGAAGAGAAACAGAGAAAAAAGTAGAGGAGGCTGAGTCTGCATTGCAGAAGTGCATGCCCCTCCCTCGTCAACTGTGATGGGTAGAAAAGTCAAGCCTAGGTGTCTTAGTAGCCAAAATGTGAAAGGAACCAGTTACAGCAGCTTTCTCCAAAGTGTATTCCTCCAAAACTCGGTCTTCTAGGATCACCTTGGTCAGATAAACTTCAAGATGAGTGATACTGTAGTCCCTTCATAGAATTCCATTCCCCTTAGCACGTTAAAGGTTCTTAGAAGTTCTGTGGATAAAGTCAACAACGGTAACTTGTATTTTCTTTGTACATTTGGCCACCCCCACCTCTTTTCATTTGATACCCCTGTCAGCATTTCCCATTCAGTGAGATGTCGTAATCAGTGTGGGATTGTTCTTTAGCTAAAACTGTTTGCTTAGGCAAAGCCCAGCCCAGTGAGGTTTGAGAAGTTTCTCCTTTGGATCCCATTGAAGGGATACTGTGTATATAGTGCAGTGGGCCTCATCCCCAATATTATTCACAATATATCCAGTGATGTGTGGCTGTTTTCACATGGTTTCACCTCAGTATGAACTGAAAGCATAATCCAATAAATCACTAAAATGTTAAGTTTTAAATAGCTTATAAATTGTCTTAAAAATTTAAATACCTTAATTTTTAATTGGGTTGTGGACTCCCACAGTTCTCTGTTGCTAGTGAAAATCTTTACCGTCTTTGATTATTTATATTCCATCTTGTTTTAAAAGGAATTGAAGGGCACAAACTAGAGATGAGCAGAGAATGCACAGCAGAATGTTTAATTGGCTGTTGTGGGTTAGGGGAGGTGGTGCACCTGCTGACATTACAGACAGAAGCTGTGAAGCACGTCTACACATAATACCAAGTATCTCTGCCTCTTGAAAGGCATGATTGTGGCTGAGGAACCAGGAGGGTATTGTTTTTGAGCAAAGGAGCAGGGAAGAACATGGGTCCAAAATGGCAGAGTCCCAAACAGAAAACAGCACCGCAGAAACCCCGCTGTAGCCGCTAACAAAGGAAAGTTCACACTGTGGAAAGAGAAGGCATAATAACAGATCAATTTTTTTTCCAGCTTCGCCTGCGCCTGTACAGCAATCATGTTAGTAAGGTCATCTTCACATATGAACAGCAGATTTTCTAAGGCATCTTTTCCATCTTTAATCTAGGACTCATTTAGCATCTCTTAAAATGTCATGATTGAACTGGGTGTTTTATGTATAATAGGAAGGAACAAGTTTTTCAACACAATCTAATACTGTGGTTGGTTTTTAGCAGCAGTGAATGTATAATTAATTTTGGTTTACATTATTGAGGACCAGGTCCATTTTCTTCTGAATTTAATCTAAATATAATTAAGGTTTATTCTTCTTTTTAGGCAAGAGTGCAGCACTGCATCTGCTCTGTAGCCAGTGACCACTCAGTGGGGCTTCTAAGTCTGCGAGAGAAGAAATGCATTATGCTGGCATCTCGTCATCTCTTCCCTATTCAGGTCATCAAGTGGAGGCCTTCTGATGATTACCTGGTAGTGGGATGTTCAGATGGCTCTGTATACGTCTGGCAAATGGATACTGGTAAGAACAGGTGTTAAGAGACAGGCTAGAAAATTAAATGGGTGTATTTGATTTCCTGGAAATTAATCTTTTATGTGAGGAAGAAAGACCTAAAATGTAAAAAGTTGTTGCTTTTACTTCTGATCACTGCTTTTTCTAAATGTTCTCATTATTGTCAACAAAGAACTATTTAAATGTCCTCTCATTTGTTGTACTGTGCCAAATACTTTAGAGTAGCTCACTGATCTACAAAGGAATGCAGTTGAAGACAATATACAGATTAGGACAGGCAGCACAGACAACAAAACCTAAGTGATTTCTATATAATTCATGAGGTAAATTGTGAGCAAGATTAAGGAAACCATTTTTGTGTCAAGTTCAGAAACAGTGGAAGAAGAAAAAATTCTCTTTTATATGAACAGCAGAATGGCAATATGGAGCAGTTAATTATAGGAGGTAATTGAAATGAAAGTTTTAATATCTAGAGAGAACGTTTAAAATTTCAAGTTTCAGAAATTTTGCGTTTGGGGCGTAATCTAGAACAAGTAAGGTGTGGCTTAGAAGTACACACAATTATGTATAATGTTTATACATAGAATCTTATGGTTTTCCCTGGGAAATTTTTCAGTGTGTAACTAAATGTTTACTGCTTTAGGCTTTTCTAAACACATTTTATTCTACTTTTACCCTTTTAAGTCATCTTCTATGAGTGATGAAAGCCCTAGCTGTACTAAATAATACTTCTACTAATTTGTTTTTCTTTTCTTCATTTCTTTGTTTTAAATAGTCCTTTTCCAAATCAGGCTATGTATATATTTCTGTTTGTTCTGTGGTGGAGTAGGGAGTTCTGCTAATTCTTTCTGTAACAAGTAGTCACAGTCTCAGGGAAATGTTATTTATAGTCCTTGTTTTAACTGGTAGTATGTAGGCAATCTTGCCAAGAGAGAACATTCTTGAAGAGTGTCAAACTTCTTAGCTTTTGCCTTTAATTTTTTTTGTCTGATTATAAAAGAGGGTCATGCTCTCTGTTAAAATTAAAAGCACAGATTAGAAGAAATGAACTGATATCTCATTGTTCAATAGTAAATATTAACATTTTGTCATATTTCTCTCTGGTCTTATTTCTGTGCATTTTTAGAAACAAAATTGCTGTCATATTACATATGTAACTTTGTCTCGTTTGTATTCCTTTTTGTGATATCCTGTCTGGCAACCAGCACTGTTTCATGTTTGCTGGTTTGTCTACCCCACAAACTAAATACGCCCAGTTTGTGTTGCTCTGGAGTCAGACTGTTTGGTGTGGATTTAGGATCGACCATTTGCTAGCAGTGCGATCTGCTGCAACTTACTGGACTTTTGTCTCTCAACTTACTACTCTGTAAAATGAAGATCATAGTAGTTCCTATTTTATAGTACTGCTGGGAGAATAAAATGAGATAATATTTACCTGGTGTATAGTGGACATTTCTAAGTGTGTGTATGTGTATGTTTGTGAAATCGAAATTTGTGTCTATGCACGTGTTTATATTTGCTATTAATGTTATTTAACAAATATACTGCTTTCCTTGTTACTTTGTTGAACTTGGGAATGTGATTTTACCTACATTTTGAAATATTTTAAAACTTTGAGGATTAATGTTAAAGAAAGTAAGTTCTTACAGCAGTGACCTTCAGAAAGCACTATTTTAAAATACTATAAATATTAAATTAACAATTGATTGACAATTAATAAATCAAGCACAGATGTGAGAGTATGGTAAACTTGTCTAGGACTTTTAAAAATTAAAATAATATTCTAAAGGAAGAGAATATCATTTTTCTGAATTTTTCAGATAAATAATTGATACTTGACTACAGGTACTTTAAATACATTTGTAAAGAATATGAATATGAAATTCTTTACAAATGAAATGTTACTAAAAGACAAAGTTATTTTTCCAGTAATTTCCTCAGGAGTTGTTGACAGATAGTTCCCAACTATAGGTGTACTGAGGGATATTACTCTTATAGCCAGTTTAGTGTAATTAAGCCCATTTTAGATTAAACACAATATATAATATTGAAATTTCACAATTATCTTACCTTCAAGAGGATTTAGGTAAACAATCAGTCAGTGTGCCATTTTTAAATCAAATGATAGAGAAGCAGAATTTGTTTTGGATTTAACCAGAATAGGAGGTATACATTCCTTTTTCCTCCTTGCTACTCAGCCTTTAGCTAGTGATATAAAGGCCCCTCGGGAGTGAATAAGGCACATCCTGAAGGTATTGACATTATTTATTTATTAAATTTATTTATTTATTAAATAAATAAAAAATGAAGCCAAATAAATCAGATTCAGCCAAGGTTTGATGTATGAAATGTATTTAAACTGAGGAGACACTTTATCCCGCTTCTTAGCATTTTGGGGATATATTTTTACAAATGAAGATATATTACACTAAAAGTACTCACGCATAGTGTGTAATTTTCTGTTTGCTGTTTTGAATTTTACTGATGTTTCTAGCTTAAAAACACTTAAAAATGTCTTTATACTTTTATGCAGCATTTTCTTTAGTTGTTTTTCCCTTCGAATAGGTAGTTTTTTTGTTTGTTTTTTAAATTTTATTTATTTATCTGACAGACAGCGAGAGAGGGAACACAGGCAGGGGGAGTGGGAGAGGGAGAAGCAGGCTCCCCACCGAGCAGGGAGCCCAATGCGGGGTTCGATCCCAGGACCCTGGGGTCATGACCTGAGCCGGAAGCAGATGCTTAACGACTGAGCCACCCAGGTGCCCCTCAGATAGGTAGTTTTTATTTCCAGTATTTATTTCCTAATGAAATGAAGTTGAAGCTAGTAAAATAAAATTTCATTAGAAAGACAGAGGTCCAGAATCTTTTGTTCTTTACTTGTGTCGTCTTTATTATGTCTAGTAACAATTAATAGTGATGTGGAGGCCAGGAAAGTTATTATTCCTTCACATCTTAGATAGTTAGAAAATTAGTCAAATGACTAGCAACAAGATTTGGCCAGCTGGAGCTCTTGACTTCTACTTAGGATCTTATTAAAGGTGGCGTACTGACCTGGGTGGTGGCTGCTTCTGCATGGAGCTGTTCACGGGCTTCAGGGAGCAACTCTCTCATTCTTCACATTTGACGTTCCGAATAGGTGGGAAGAGTTGCTTCCACAGGCCTTTGACAAGGTCAAAATCCTGTCTGTTTGGGAAACAGTGGCATGCTGTACGTAATGACTGATTTTACAAGATGTTCTTATCTCGCCATTAGCAAGTTTAAACAGCATTTTCATGTATCTGTTTTTGTCATATTTGTTACAGAACAAAAGTGATTCTCACATCATAGACCTGTTCCTGTAGAGACAGTTACTAGGTGTTCTTATACAGATGCAAACGCCAGTGGTGCTTGCCAAATATATGAGAAATTAGTGTAGGAAGTTCTGTCCCTTTACTTTGTTATCTTTTTTCTTTATTTTCTGTCTACGAGTTTTCTGAAATCTTTCTGTTTTTGCATTTACTTTAAGGAATATGCATTCAAGTCATTTTATAAAAACTTAATTATCTAATAAAGGGTAGCAGAGAATTATGAACTAATGGATATTCATGTCTGTTGAAAAACCTATAAAGCTTGGATAATCAAAAGCATAAGTGTCAATCAGGTTTTTCACACAAGTAAAGCCTTAGTGTGTGTGTTATACTTGCTTAAGACTTTATTTGCTTGAAATTGTCAATCAGTTTTACTGATTGTAAGATTGCATAAATTTTCCTAAATTCACTGGTAGTATTTCTATTATTTAAACTTCCTGTGCAAAACATTTGCCTAGTAGTCAGTTGATGGTATCTTTAATGGATTTATAAGTGCTATTTGTGTAGTTTGTAATTTCTATAAGTATTTTCCTTTTATAATAAATACTTCTATTTACTTAAATTGATAGTTTTGTCTTGTTACTAAAATTACCAGAGAGAATCAGGAGGTGGTACTTCTGCCCAATCTTTTGTTACTAGAAGGGTTTAGTAGCAAATATTTTGTTCACATTTTGACCCTTTGCCTGCTGTATTTAAGTAAGGTGGAAATTTGATTTTATGTTTCTATTTCACAACGTATGGCTTACATCATTAACATTCCTATATCTCCTATATTTTTGTTTTTCATTCTGTTACAAAAAAATACTATAGGACAGGCAAAGGCACAAAGGATGGAATGGTTAAGAAAAAAATGATACCTTTACAAAATCATAGTAAAACCAGTGTAATCAGAGTTTCTTTTTTCCCTATGGATGAATCACTCGGGAATTTTGAAGGAAGAGGTTGTTACAGTGGAAATATGACCATCTTTGCTACCTTCCCCACCATGAGCCCTCTATACAGTTATTAATTACTAAATCCCTCCCATTAGGTACCCCTTGGCTTCCTTTTTTGTTTCCATAGTATTATTCTAACTTAGGACTATATTTTTTCACACCTAGGCTATCTTTATTTGCTTTCCTGTCTTCTTTTTCTACCTTCTAATCCATCCTGTACTCTGCTGGAAAATTAATCTTAGGAGATGAAACAACAGCAACAACACTTGGTTCATGTACAGTCTTAATGAAAACAAATTTATTTCCTGTAGCCTTTAAGATAAGGCCCTTCACAGTGTGGTATCTTCCTACCTTTGTCTTTCTGTCCATTTCTTTTAGACAGACCAGTTGCTCTGTGCAAACAATAATTATATTCAAGAATAATTAGGCCATTCTCTACCACTTCTTATCTTTTATATCATCCATATTGTTGCTCATGGTTTTCACTCAGTTGGAACTTTTTTTTTTTTTTTTAAGATTAAGATTTTAATTTTAAGTGATCACACCCAGCATTGGGCTTGAACTCACAACCCTGAGATCAAGAGTTGCACACTTCCCCCGACTGAGCCAGCCAGGTGCCCCGGAACATTATTTCTTTCTATTTGCTTATTTGTTTAAATAGTCTCTTTTAAGGAAATTTGAATAATAAAAACAGAGTCTTCCATATTTACCCATGTAGTTACCATTCTATTGCTCTTTGTTGCTTTGCGTAGATCCAGATTTCTATCTGGAATGATTTTCCTTTTGCCTAATATTTAGTATTTCTTGTAGTGCAGGTCTATACATGATGAATTCTTTCAGCTTCTGTGTGTCTGAAAAACTCTTTTGTTTCATCTTCATTTTTAAGATTTTTATTCTGGTTGGAGAATTTTAGGTTGACAGTTGTTTTTTGTTTTTCCTTTTTAAACTCCACTGTCTTCTTGCATTATTTCCAATGAGAAATCTGCTGTCACCCTTAGGTTTGTCCCTCTATACGTGCTGTGTCTGTTTTTTTCCAACAGCTTTAAAATTTTCTTTTTCTCTTTATTATTGATTTTGAGAAGTTGGATTGTAGTTTTCTTTATATTTGTGCCAAGGGTTTATCGTACTTCTTGGATATGTTGGTAGGTGATTTTCGACCAGTTTGGAAACGTTTTGGCCATTATTTATTCAAATATGTTTTCCATCCTTCCCTGCCCTTCCTCTCTTTAGAGACTCTAGTTATGTATTTACTTGGCTATTTGAAATTGCCTACAGATCATAGGTTGTCTTTTCATTTTTAAAATTATTTTTTTCTCTGTGTTTTATTTTATATAGTTTCTATTCTAGATCTTCAAGTTTATTAGTCTCTTTTCTACAATGTCTAATCTGTCATTATTCCCATCTAGTGTATTTTTCATCTCAGACATTGTAGTTTTCATCTCTGTAAGTGTGATTTTGGTCATTTGGTATCTTCCATGTCTCTCTACTCAAACTTTTTGAACATCTGGAATACAGTTATAATAACTCTCAATGTCCTTGTTTGCTATTTAAAAAATCTGTGTCAGTTCTGGGTTGGTTTTTATTGATTTGAATTTTGTCCTCACTATCATATTTTCCTACTTTTATCCAGAATAGCCTGAAGGTGGTTAAAGGGTAGAAGCAGGGAGATGAGCTTTTATGAGATTGCCTCTAGGCAATAAAAGATGATGGATTATTACACCAGAGTGGTAGTGGTGGAGCTGGTGAGGAGTGGTTGAATTCTAGGTATATTTTGAAGGGAGAGTGAACAGGATTTGCTGATAGTTGGATAAGGGGCATAAAAGAATGAGATGGGTAAAGTTGACTCCAAGGTATTCATCATGAGCAACTCAAAGGATGGAATTCATTTCTAGACATTGAGAAGACAATGGGAAAGCAGGTTTTGGAAAGACCAAGAGTTAATTTTTTTTTTAAATACTGAGTTGAATATTAGACATCCAAGTAGAGATGTTGATTAGTAAATTGTGTATATGGGTCAGGAGTTCAAGTTGGGGATATCAGAGTGGGTGATGTAAATTTGGGACTTCTTAGCATGTAGAAGATACTCAAAGTCATGACACTGGATGTATCACCAAGAGGATGCACATGGTTTAGATATATTTCTGTGATGTGGAAGAAACCAGCAAAGGAGACTAAAATGGACTTTCCAGGAAGAAGAAAGTGAAGAGTGTGGTTGCCTAGAAGCTAAGCAAAAAAAAAAAAATGTGTTTCAAGGAGTAGAGAGAAGGAACAAGTGCAGCTGATAGTAAATCATAGTAAAATGAGGACTGAGAGCTGAATATTGGATTTAGCAACATGGAGAGTAGGTTCTGTGCATGTTTGGGGTGAAATCTGATTTGAGTAAGTTCAAAGGAAAATGGGAGGAGAAAAATTTGTAGGTAGCAAATGTAGATAGCTATATAGAGGATGATAAAAAAATGGGATACCAGCTGGAAACAGATACTGAGTCAAGTGTGTTGTCATTTTTATGGGTCTGTGTTGTTTTTTTTTAAACAGGTGAAATAATTGCACGTTTATATGCTGATGGGAATGATCATGTGCTGGTGGGAATGATCTAGTAGGTAGGGAGAATAGATGAAGAGAAAGGGGAGAGTTGCTGAAATGATGTCTGTGGGCAGACAAGAGAGGGATGGGGTTTAAGCTACAAGTGTGTTAGGTAGGCGCCTGGATAGTTCATGTGTTATTATAGAGTAGTGTGAGTGGAGATATGGTGGTGGGAGCTGGTAGAACTTCTTTTCTAATTGCTTCTATCTAAATGAAATAGGAAACAAAACTTTTCACCCAGGTGAGGGCAGGAAATGGAATGTTGGAGATTGGAGGAGAGAAAGGCTATGAAATAATTAACTAGGAAAGTAGGAAAATGAAAGATCTGTGGAAATGTGGTCAATATTAAGGACCCCTTGAGATCAGTGGTCATGAATTTCAAGTGGATCTTTCAGCATGTTCTTCATTCATATCCATCTTCATTGTACAGGTGTGGAGTAGCTGGAGAGTTGGATTCAGCCAAGGTTGGAGTTTGCTCGGCTGGAACAAGGAAATGAGATGAGGACAGAGCTGTGCTTATGAGGACGGACTATGGAATTTTAGTTTATGGGACATAGGGAAATAAGGGGCAGGGCAAGCATGATAGGTGAATGAAATTTTGGAGTCAGTGCTGAACAAGGAATTATTGGGTCATAGGGTTGAAGTAAAGAATGGGAGCTGCTATCGGAGAGTGGACTTTTTGACATTGGGATCATGTTAGGATTTAGTTACTGGTAATGAGAAGATTATAATGTGACCATTGTCTGGGGTCAAGTGTAGGGCAAAATTTATTGTGAGTAGAGGAACTCAAAGAGCTAGGTGATCGGGATGTGTGGAAGAATCATATGTGCTGGTGATTTTCAAACATTTTTGAACTTTTAAATCCTTTTAGAGTATACACACCCTCCTTTTCATACATACACAGAAAGTTTCAGGCAACAGCTCCTCCTTATGCTTTGCCTTCCAAAATACATTGGTCAAGACTCAATGAATTGGTTAGTAAAACACTGATTTGTGTTAATACTAAAATCACCAAGAATTAATTCCAGGACGACTCTTGGAAAGAAAAGAAGTTAAGCCCTTTAAGGAAGGGGAGGGGCAAACTTGAATGGCATGTATATAAATACTCAACATTGGGAATAAAATATGTTGGGGTGTTTGGGTACTAGCTCAAAGACACAATAGAAATCTTGTATTTTGTTGACATTTATGTTTCTGGTGTTCTCTCTGGTTATTTTTCAAAAATTGATTTGTCCTCTTTTAGAATGACTCTGGAGGAATGCTCAGTGGATCAAAATAAACTTCATCTTCATTTCATTGTCCTTATTATAATCTTCAGAAGATTATCTACAAATCCATAGAATGAGACCCTTTAAAACAAAGTATAGAGAAAAGCTGTCTGCATTGTAGGAAGGAGTTGTGCCTTAGCTTAGACATGAAATGCATAGGTGGAGATGAATGGAAAGAATGGCCAAATGAAGAAGCTTTGAAGTGGTCATAAGTTGGAGTAGTAGTTCTTTTCATAAACACCCAGAGAAACATTTGATTGGGTATAAACAGTAAAAGTCAAAAGACATTTGCAGGCGAATAAGTTAGTTTTTTTTCCTGCTTTGTGGAGATTCCCTAGAGAAAGAGAAGCTCCAGGAATTATTAAAGTAGAAAGAATGAGAAGAATAGCAAAATTTAGCTCTTTTGTTTGTGATTGATAGACAACTTAGAGGAAGGTGAAGTCATAGAAACTGGTATGTGTAGTAGAGTAATGGTGTGGAATATCATGAAGATCGTCTTGGAAGCAGACAGTGGAAAAGCCTGGGGGAAGTTGTTGAGGTCTCGGCTCTGAACCTGGCTTTCTTGGGAAGTTGCAGTTGGGGCATTACAGGAGAAGAAACGGCTAAGGTAGTGTTGCCTGGAAGATCCTCAGAGGAGGGAAGCACAAGGAAATGTTTCTGGGAAGCAGAGAGAAAAATACTCCCACATAAAAAACGTCTATGCATTTTCTTTCCTTAAAAAATGACTCAGAGCGGTTATAGTGTTGTGTGTACTAATTGTGAATTTATACGTCTTCCAGGTGCGTTGGATCGCTGTGTGATGGGGATCACAGCAGTGGAGATCCTAAATGCCTGCGACGAAGCAGTGCCTGCTGCAGTTGACTCTCTCAGTCATCCAGCAGTCAACCTAAAGCAGGCCATGACACGGCGTAGTCTGGCCGCTCTTAAAAACATGGCCCATCATAAGCTACAGACTCTTGCAACTAACCTCTTGGCTTCTGAGGCCTCTGACAAAGTAAGTTTTGTGTGTGTGTTCATGTGTGTAGCCCCCATCCTACTCTGTTTCATAACATAGTTTTGGCATGGCTTAAGGAATAACTTTTGGGAGACGACATTGATGAAAAATAAGCTTCTAATTTTGTGTAGGTTTGTCCAACATCGTTTTTGCATATTTCAAGTATTTGGCTTTTTTTTTTTTTTAAAGTAGGTTATTCTTACCACTTAAAATATTTTAAAATGATTCCTACGGAGTTAAGGGACTTGAATCTGAAATTAGAGCAAACATTTTTCATATAATCTGTCTTTATGGTTTTCTGACAGTCTTCCTGTCGAAAGATTGAGCACTAGCTAATATCTCTAGGAAGAAAAAATAATTTAGGTACAATTAAGATGTTTCTAATTGTGGCTGCTCATTTTTTTTTAAAGTCAAAGATTCTGATTTTAGTAAGGTTAGGCCATTATCAAGATTTAGGAGGATGTTTGAGAATAGGTATGGCAGAGTTACCCAAGCACTGTAAGACCCAAGCTCAATCACAGTTTCCCTACTGATATGCACATTACGACATCCGTTACTTCTTCAGTTAATAGAAGATTATCCTACGAAAAGAAGAACAAATAATCTCAATTCATTAATGGGTTACTTGTCTTTAGTTTTATAGAGGCTAGCCACTATTTGGTTTGTGGTGTTTATGTTCTGTGGTATTGTTAGAAGTTGCTTGTCTCTGGTAATGTCTAAGTGAAACTTACCGTCCCAGCATTTCATCTGAGTCACACCTTAAAATTCCCAGTTGCATCTAACTATTCATTAGAATTATTAGTAGGTAACACAAGTACTGTTATTTTCATTTTCTTATTCTGGATTCCTTTTTTTTTTTTTTTTTAAATAGTTAGACATGTGGCTAAATAACAAACAGGTTGAAAGGCTCATCTACAAACTTGAAAATTTGCCCATGAATTAGTGGTGAGTGCTGATGACGTAAAATGCTGTAGGTGGTTCCAATGACCCATGTCCTCTAGGAATTGGCAGTAATATTTGATCATTCTGTCTTTCCCCAAGATATTAAATGCTTTTATTGGCTTTGTTGTATTGTATGTTTCATAGATCAGAATTATGAAATACTTCTTCATTTTCTTTCATGCTTTCTGTCCTGTGTTCTGAAGTTTGAATAGAAATCACAACTTAAATGCATTTGCTGTGCTTATAATTTTCTTTCAAGAGATTACATAGATATCCCTAGCAATTCAGTGTTCATAGCGCATTGTTTGATGTTCTGTGTAATTTTAATTTTGTGCCAATTTATAAAATAGCATATGTAAGGGCAAGTATATATGTTGTATAATTTTCAAATATATTTTTTTTCTTGTTGGTATCACCTAGAAATAAAAATTTGGAAACTTAATTATACAGTTGGAAATTAAAGAAAAATAAATGGTACAGTAACATTTATGAATGGCTTTTGTAAGTGGTCATGGTCCATTATGTGATTTTTACAATCTTGTTTGTCCCTGTTTTAATAGCGCATTTTATAGTGCAATTAGTGATAAAAGCACCAGATATCAGAGACACTATACTTATGTATTGTAAAATATATTGCTTGTGAACCTCCTCAGTCTTGCAGCAGTGGTAATTGTTGCCTGGCCTACAAGGAAAACAATTATAGGAGGGGGGAAAGGCTTAGGAAGCTGAGGCTGCAGGAGGGTAATCACTTTATGAAAAATGTATGTTGGCTGGACCATTAGGGATTTCTCTGTTTTCTCATGTTGAATTTGAGGCTCCTTCTGAGGGGAATATTTAAAGAGTTGTCCTCTGCACGGCTTTTTAACCTAAGGAGAAACAAAAGCCACCCAAAGTTTAAAAAAACAAAACAAAACATAACTAAGAGCCTCTCAGTGGTGTAGAACTGACTCTGAGATATGGGAACTAAGTTTTTTCATGGTCTCTCAATGGAAAGTAAAATCTTTATGGGAATACTGTATAGAAAGAATCCCACCTTTTCCTTGTTAGACTGGTGTTAGCAGTTGGGCTATTTGGAAAAAACATATCGTATATTACTAATTTTGTTAATTATGGCAGATATGTAGAGCCTTGCAAACAAAAACAGGGAATTTTTTTTTTAAGATTTTATTTATTTGATAGAGATTGAAAGCACGAGCATGGGGAGGGGCAGAAGGAAAAGCAGACTCCCCACTGAGCAGGGAGCTGGACGCTGGGCTCCATATCAGGACCCTGGGCTCCATATCAGGACCCTGGGATCACGACCTGAGCCAAAGGCAGACGCTTAACGACTGAGCCACCCAGGCGCCCTAAAGATAGGGAATTTATTCTCCTCTGATTCTTTTCTTTCACTAGAAGATCAAGAGGATGTTAAGTGAAATTATTCCTTAGGACTGCATTGAATCTTTGAAAGATGTGTGTATTTGAACCCCTGTGTGTTTCTTTTATGACATATATCTTAATTTCCTTTGTGTTATAATAACTTACATGCTTCTCTGATTCTCCCCACTGAAATTCAGCCTTCTTGCAGGCAGGGATTGTGACTTATTTATTGCTCTTTCCCTCATGACATCTAGTAGCAGCTGTGCAATAAATATGCATTGAATTGGATGATGTGTAACAGAAAGCTCTGAAGGCCTCTGCTTCAGCCTCTTTGCCCAGGTCTTCTCCCTTCCCTCATAGTTGATTGTCTTGGCTTGATGATCAGATCTGTTCCTGTTTGGGAAGCCTTAGATGTGGAACATTTATTAATCACCTTTGCCCTCTGTTCAGTTTTGCATTCTCCCCTGTGGTTTTAGTGAGCGAGGCTGTTCAGGCATAACTCATTCTCCTTCTTTATTATCTCTGTATTGTCAGCAGTCCAACACATCCTGCAGAGTCTGTCAGCGAGTCCCTCCCCTTTACTTCTTTTCCTTATGGCTCTAGAGCAGGGTTTCCCAACCTTAGCACTACTGACATTTTGGGCTGGATAATTCTTTGTTGTGAGGGGCCGTCCCGTGTATTGTAGGATGTTGAGAATCATTTTTCCTGTACCCACTGCATGTCAGTAGCACCCTCTCTTGTCCAGGCGTGACCATCAAAAATGTTTTGAGTTACGGCCAAATGCCCCATGTGGGGCAAAATTGTGTCTGGTTTAAAAACACTGCTCTGGAGAAAAAAAGTTGAGAAATGGTAGAGATCCTACATCCTGTATCTTCCGTTTCCTTTCCTGTCCCCACCCTTGCTTCTTTACTCCTTCTCTGAGGATAGTGAAGCCATCCCCAAACCTATCCTCTCTGCCCCTGTGGCAGAATTAGTTCTTGTGTTCTCTTTGTACTCAACACCTTCCTGATCAGACCTTTCCTTAAATCACTTTACTTTGTATGGGGTATTTTTTTTTTCTTTCTCTATATCTGTCTTCCCTGTTAGATTTTGAGCTTCTTGAGGACAGGAACTGAGTTAGCTTGGAGGAATAGATTGGAATCATATTGTGTAATCTATTTGAATGCAAAGCTGAGGACTTGCCTCAGTGGGTGGAAATACGATATTGAATAGTCTTTTTTTTTTTTTTTAAGATTTTATTTATTTGACAGAGAGAGAGAGGGAACACAAGCAGGGGGAGTGGGAGAGGGAGAAGCAGGCTTTCCGCCGAGCAGGGAGCCTGATGTGGGGCTCGATCCCAGGACCCTGGGACCTGAGCCAAAGGCAGACGCTCAACGACTGAGCTACCCAGGCACCCCAATATTGAATAGTCTTAAAAGAAGATCTCTGTTTAAGAAATATTTTGCCATATCTGACATTTGTATGCCGGACACTTACAAATATTGCCATGGGAAATGAATCGTGAGGCTGTTGGGTTGATACAGTGAGAGGCAGTGGGGACCAGGATATGATTAGGTGGAGGAGATATTGAAGAAGGAATGGCTTGGAAGCTCTTGTGTGGGTTGAATAAATAGGAATGATAAGCAAGAGAAGAGTTGAGACATACAAGTCGATTTCAGAGATCCAAGCCTGGCTAAAGGGAGAATGACAGAGATGTTAACAGATGATACAAACAACTCACAGAATTGGCTTTGAGATTGGTTGTAATAGGAGACATCCGCCTCTTGTTTGTAGTGGTGGGAGATGGGGTGTGTACAAGGGGAGCAAACATCCTCTAGGAAAGAAGTGGCATGAGAGTGAGAGTAGGGGTGGGATTTTTTTTCCCTAAAATAAATGCTGGAGTAAGAGCATGGATTAGACTGTAGTCCATATTTTGGGATGCCTGCTGTCATTAGAGTATTCCAGATATGCTGCGAGTTAGTTATTATCATCCTTCAGACTTGCCAATGATGAACCTAAAAAAACAGTTGGTTAGAACAGGCATTGCAAACTTTTTCTATAAAGCACTAGATAATAAAAATTTTAGGCTTTGTGAACCATACAATCTATGTCACAATGATTCAACTCTGCCATTATAGTGTGAAAGCAGCCACAGACAATAGGTAAATGAACGACTATGACTGACTTCCAATAAAACTTTATATACACAAATAGGCAGTGGGCTGGATTGGCCTCTGGGTCATAGCTTGCTGCACCTGCATCAGAGAATGGCATTATTAATAACAAGATTGTGGATACAGTTCTTCCATGGAATAGCCCTTGCTTGCTTCATTTTTGAAAAGCAATTCAAAGGACTGGTTAAGAACCTGGGTTCTGGTGACAGGCGTATCTATATTTAAATTACATCCCTGTAACTTGCTGCCTGTGGGTGACCTTGGACAAGTAACCTGCAATGGCCTAGGTCACACATATAACCGAAAATGAAATTTTGAAGGAAGCAGAGGTCAACAGTTGATCAGAGATGTGAGAAAACATTAAGACTTGGGGAATAAAAGAGTGGAGTTAGTAATTAGGGAAGTCATTGGTGGTCATTAGGAGAGCCACTTTGGTAGAGTTAGTTGGGTCAGAAATCCTGGTACAATGAACTAAGAATGAGGATGAGATAAAGTAGAGGTGGAAATCATGGAAGACGTTTGCTTTTGGAGGATAAAAAACAGAGTAGTAGCTTCAGTGGCTGCAGGGGTAAGAGCCTAGTTTTACTGTGTTAGGAGCTCACTGAACAGTTTTGCGGGTGGAGGAGGTAGTTGGTAGAGCCATGTCAGAGGACATGGTGGTTGATAGTAGAGTTAACTGGAGAATTCGCCCTGACTAGATGTTGTTTCCTTTTAATTGGTAATGATGAAAAAGAGGAAGGTGAATATTACCAAGTTAGTATTCAGTGTAAGAGGAGCAAAGTAGGCTGTAGTGTCTGTTAAAAGGAAGGAAGTGGTTTTAATCCCTTGAAGGCAGAGCCATCTTTATTTTAATGCTGTGTAACACCCAGCATAAGTTCCTATGTATTGGACTAGGAATTAGAAGATTTGTAAACTAAACATAGCTAGTAAATCATAGATAGCATGTGGTGGGATTTGATGTCTGCGTAAAGAAATATGTTAAGGAGATGGTCTAAGCACATCAGGTGGTCTTTTTGATGAACTTTCTCATAAAGCATTTGCCACAGACGCTGGTTCTTGGGGAGGAGATCTTGGGGGATGCTTGGGGTCAATGGGATTTTACTAGTGGAGCTAGAAGGCCTTTAATGTCATGACAATCATTTCTTAAGCCTAGTGTGTGTAATTTTCTGTTTGGCACCTTTATATCTTAGGCATTGTGTACCAGTCAGAGTCACCGTATTTATATTAAAAGATCACGAGGCTGAAGAAATTGAAAAATGACCAGGATGATTTATCTCTCACATTACATTTCTCTCTCTCTTGTCTAATTAGTCAAAAGCCTGGGGAAAGAAAAAATGAATGGGCTGTATTTCCAAAGGTCAGTAGCTTTGTATTCTGTGTAACTAGGTGAGAGAATGGAATTTAGAAGTCAAATATAACCTACTGAGAACATGCTCTGTGTTTTTTTGCTTACAAAATTCACTCTAAAAAAATTTTATACTGATTGAATTGACTTTATGATTTGTTGTGAAAAGGGCGCTGTAAGGTACAGACAGGGATAAGCCGTATGACGTTATATACGGGATATGGGCCTTGTCTGGTGAACTGTTTATGGCCTTAGAAAAATTCTTGTGATATGTCTGACCTTTGAAGAATCAATCAAACTTGCTTAACATTCTACTCCAAAACTTTAATGAATATTTTCATATAAAATAAGAATATGTTGATTGTATATTTATTACATATTTGTAAGTATATATGGACTTCATTTTTGGTTTTAAATGGTTATTAGAAAAAAATTTTACATTACACTAATTGTTGTCTAGTCTTCAATAAATAAAGGAACCTTAGTGAGCTGTCCAGTCTTTCCTAAGAAAACTGAGGGGTCAATGTCTCTGACTGTAGGAGGGGAATAAACTTCATTGAGTCCCTGCATGATGGGTGATTCTCTTTAATGGGGATAATAATTAGAAACCAAATCTGGATGCTACATGCACTCATTGCTCCTGGGATGACATTGCATCCAAGCCGTGTCAGGAGACAGAGCTAGATTATATATGTCTGTTTATACACACACGTCTGTGTTCCTCTATTTTCCTAAATATAGTAAATACCATTGGTTAACCCTCTTACCTCCACATCTAATCAGACACCACCGTGTTTGTTCTAGCCTCTCCTCCTGATACACTGTAACTCTCTTCTCCAGCTGTGAGAAACCTCATTCCCACTATTTTCAGTGTATTTACTGTCTTCATGACTCACAGTGGGGTTACATCCCAGAAAACCCGTTGTAAATGGAAAATCTCTTAAGTTGAAAATGCATTTAATGCACCTAGTCCCTCAAACATCATAGCTTAGCTCAGCCACCCTTACCCATGCTCAGAACACTTACATTAGCCTGCAGTTGGGCAAAATCATCTCATACAAAGCTTATTTTTTTTAATTTTTTAATTTTTATTTTGTTATGTTAACCACCATACATTACATCATTAGTTTTTGATGTAGTGTTCCATGATTCATTGTTTGTGTGTAACACCCAGTGCTCCATGCAGAACGTGCCCTCTTTAATACCCATCACCAGGCTAACCCATCCCC
>NW_027397073.1:17912329-17928440 GCF_003265705.2 Callorhinus ursinus | reverse complement strand
TTCAACAGTCTTGCACAATTCACAGCACTCACCATAGCACATACCCTTCCCAATGTCTGTCACCCAGCCACCCCATCCCTCCCACCCCCCACCACTCCAGCAACCCTCAGTTTGTTTCCTGAGATTAAGAATTCCTCGTATCAGTGAGGTCATATGATACATGTCTTTCTCTGATTGACTTATTTCACTCAGCATAACATCCTCCAGTTCCATCCACGTCATTGCAAATGGCAAGATCTCATTCCTTTTGATGGCTGCATAATATTCCATTGTGTGTGTGTGTGTGTGTGTGTGTGTGTGTGTGTGTGTGTGTGTGTGTATATATATATATATATATATATATACACCACATCTTCTTTATCCATTCATCTGTTGATGGACATCTTGGCTGTTTCCACAGTTTGGCTATTGTCACACAAAGCTTATTTATAATGATGTTAAATATCTCATGTAATGTATTGAGTACTGCAGTGAAAATGAAAAGTAGAGTTTGTATGGGCACAGATGATTGTCAGTGTGTCTGTTGTTGACCCTCATGCATGCTCTCTGACTGGGAGCCAAGACCACCACCCTTGCCCACTGTCATGGGAGAGGGTCCCATCTCATGTCGCTGGCCCAGGGCAAGATCCACATTCAAACTTCCAAGTAGGGTCTCTACTGAATGTTTATCACTTTCACTCCATCATAAAGTCAAAGAATCATAAGTCAGGGGCCATCTGTATTTATTTGTTCAATTTGCCCTTTATGTAAACAGTTTCCGGCACAGCCCAAGCCTCTTTAGGTATGCCAGCACCTTTTCTGCAAAGGAAAAGAAGCTTCATTTCCTTTTTATCCTTAACATTGTCCTGTTTTTCACCTTCTGCTTCTCTTGAGGCATTATTGCTTGTATGTATTTACTCTTGTGTTTCTTTCAGTTGAGGCTTCATTGCTAACGTGATGTCTTATTTCTAATTCTTTTTTAGAGTTCAGTCATTTCATTTCTGATTTTTCTAATGCTCATTTATGTTCTTTCATGTTGAGTATCATTTTAAAAATGTTCTTCAGCTTGTTTTGAAATAAGCACATTCATTTTATCTGCTTTTGGAGCATGCCTGTTTTTTTCTTTCTGGTTCTTACTCTTTTTAATTATCATAATTTGACCTCAGTGCTTTTCTGTTGCTGACTTTTTTTTTTTTTTTTGCGAAGTATTCTCCTGGACTCTGTGAATGATTAGTTCACATAGTTTTTCTAACTTCACAGAACCTCCTTTTTTGTTGTACGTGGTTCAAAAATACGGTGGCTCACTTTCTGACATCTCCTAACACCATTCCTCACCTCTTTTTTTCAGGTGGGGGGAATTACCTGTCAGTTTTGATTGCATTCTTAGTAGTTTCTCGCTCCCAGGGTCCCTTTCCTGAAGGCAGCCCTGAAGCAGCAGCATTGCACGTGGACGGGGACCTCCACGGGCCATCCCCTCAGACCTTGTTCTTGAGGGCCCTTGCATTCACTTGCTGCAGAGGTGGCTAAACCTCTCCCACAGTCAGCTGCTGTTTTTAAATGGGCCCACTATATTTTCCTGATAAATATCGGTTAGCATTTTGGGGTTTGCCTATCAGATCTGTTGCATACCTCACTACTTCCCTTTCCTTCGTCCTACAGAGATGCCAGATACCAGATAGATTTTGTAGTTGTTGGTAGGTTTTTCCACCTGCTTGAATTTTGGGATTTCTGGATATATTTTGTCACCTCATTTTGTTGAAAATGTTCTCAGTATGATCTCAGTTGGTTTATTCTAATCGCTCTATTTCTGTGTGAAGATTTGGAAAAATACAATAACTATTCTGCCATCAGTGCCATGATCTTTCCAGAATCCCTTTGAGTTTCTGTATTCTTGATGTTAATTGTAAGATTCAGTAATGAATTAGTTGAGAAATTGTATTAAACATTCATTTTTAAATCTTAATTGTGTATTTATTATTGAACTAGATGAGGCACATCTGTGAATATATGTCTTTTCTATTCTGGATCAGTTGTGGGTTTGAATTTAAAGGACTGTTTATGTGAGAACATCTTTAACCTACTGGCAGGTGACAGAGTCCTTCAGTCTGGGCTGGAATTTTCCTCATGGATTGACCCACCTACTGCCCATATCCACAATCTCACAACGTAGTGGTTAGAGAGAATGACTTCAGACTCTACAGTGAACAATCAGTGACTTATTTTGTTTTGTTTTGCCACTTCTTCCCTCTGTATTGTTTGTCAATTGGTATCGAAACATTTCTAGAATGAAGATTTTAGAATTTAATCTCTTTTGGTAAAGAGATTCCTTAAGGAATAATAAACTTAAAATTCTTTTGGAACCATAAATATAATATTAAAAGATTTAAGGTTATTGATTAGGCACAGGTATATAGGTAAGGTAATTGTGATCAATTTCTGAACATACATTATTACATTGCTATTATAACAAGCACGATAAGTACAAGAAAGTCAAAGAAGTCCAGCTGCACTGTCTCCCTCCTCCTTCCCTCTTTTCCTCTTTTTCCATCCTCCTTCCACAATCCATCCACCATATTACATTAATCATTCCTCCTCCTTATCTCTGTACAAGTGGTTCACGTTCCTTTCATGTATTTATGTCCTAATTCTGTTGTTGTCTCTTATTCTCTCTTCATACTTACCTCACATTCATGGTACTCTGACACACATTATAAAGTACACTCTTGTAGGTTGTGAGTGCACGTGCTCCTCTGTGTGTGTGTGCCCATGTGCACTTGCATCGTGTGTGGCTATTTCATAGAGTTTGGAATGAATGCTTCAAAGATTTCCAACGCAGGTTATTTTTCCACCAACTTTTTCTCCAGTTCCATGGTAACGAGGTTTAAGTTACTATGAATACCATTAAGGAATAAAACTAAACTCTAAAAACTAACTACATATTTAATTGAACTTATTACATTTTTTTATGACTACAGGATTTTTTAGTTCTCTTCCTTTTTTTTAAGGATCCATAAATTAGACAGGACCAGGTTTACTGTGATCCTTGCATAACACCATCAAATAATGACATATATGAGGGAGCGCCTCTTCTTTTTTTTTTTTAAAGATTTTTATTTATTTTTTGACACAGAAGAGAGCGAGAGAGGGAACACAAGCAAGGGGGAGTGGGAGAGGGAGAAGTAGGCTTTCCGCTGAGCAGGGAGCCCTATGCGGGGCTCGATCCCAGGACCAGCCAGAGGCAGACACTTAACGACTGAGCCACCCAGGCGCCCCATGGGAGCTCCCCTTCTTGAAACTTAACAAGCCCCATGGCTCTTGTGCTTATTGGCCCTCTGTCTTGTACATAATAGGTGTTTGATGGATTTATGAATGGAATTCATAGTTCATATTAAATGTAATTCATCATATTATTCTGAACCAAGAAAAAATCAGTCTTATTTTATGATGGTTTTAGAACACTTTTGTTTCTCTTTGGAAGTACATTAACAAACCACAGTGTACCTGAGAAGAAATTCATATTGTTGGGCAATGTCTGAGATACAGCGAAGGAGAAATTCCTTTTACCATCTCATGTAATAAATCAAATGGCAGACTGTTGAGAGAATAGGAACAATAGATAGATTTAACCCTATGACCTCAACAGCCAGATCTTTCTAGCCCTTATGTATGATACTTTATCTTTAACTCTTATTTGGGAACTTGAAGGTATTTTGAAGTAATGTGATAGAAATATAAAGATTTGTAGCTAAATACCAATGTGTTAGTACCTTGGGTAAGATATAATTTCTTCTAATATGCTTGAAATATCTGTTCTTTATTAGACTATATAAAAGATTTTCAAACTTTTTGACTTTCATAGCCTCTGTTAGAAAATAATTGAATCAGTCTAGTTCAGTAAACATTTATTGACTACTAGGTACTGTGTTTGGCCCTGAAGAGCCAAAATGAATAAGACATGATATTTACCCTCAGGAAATATAATCAGCTAAATACAATGCAGAGGAGTAAGCGAGATGGCTGGGAAATGCAGAAAGTATTGCGGAGACCTGGACTAGCCTGAGGATTGGCTGCTTGGAGGAGGGGACGTTGAAGAATGAGTAGAATGTAGTCAGGTGATGGATGGAGGTGGGTTGCAGTAGGTTCTGAGAAGTGGGGAATACTGTATGTGTTCAGCATTGCTGGAGGATTGAAGAGGAGAGACAGGAAGTGGTATGAGATGAGGCTGGTCCATGCTTACCATGTGAAGGTGCTTAAACTTTAGCTTTTGCCTCTGTGGCTTTCACACTTAAAAAAACAAAATCGCATTAGAATCCTTCCTTCAGAAAGAATTTTGTATGAGAGCAAGTATGTGCAACAGATACAAGGGAATGTAGAGGAGAGTTTAAATTCAAGAATTTTTTGTGAGTGATATTTGGCAGGCCTTAGTGATTAATTAGGTGCAGGTGCTGAGTGAGGTTGATTCAAAGGTTTTCTGATTGGGTGATTGAATAGAAATTGACTCTCTCAAGTGTGATATCAAATGTAGGAACAGGTTTTGTGGGGATGATGATGAGTTGCTTTGTGGGTGATGGAGGGGTGTGGTGTTAGATATACGGATTGAGGAATCTCCAGTGGATACCTGGTACTTAAAACCACGGAATGCCATGAGATTATTCAGAGGTAGCAAATGGGCTAAGATAGACTCTTGGGATACTAACCTTAAGGGGAGAAAGTGGAAATGCTTTAGAGAAGTGTGAAGAGTTTGAGGAGAACCAGGAGATTATGCTGACTTGCAAACTGAAGGGATCAAGAGTTTTGAGAAGGGTAGAGAGTGATTAGTTGTATCAAATGTTATAAATGTTCAGTATCGGAAGGGTTGAAATGTGTTTGTCAGTTAGATCATGAGTACCCTTTTCCAGAACTGCTCCTCAAGATGTTGGGGACAGGAGGGGCGCCTGGGTGGCTCAGTCGTTAAGCGTCTGCCTTCGGCTCAGGTCATGATCCCAGGGTCTTGGGATCGAGGCCCACATCGGGCTCCCTGCTCCGCGGGAAGCCTGCTTCACTTCTCCCTCTCCCACTCCTCCTGCTTGTGTTCCCTCTCTCATTGTGTCTCTCTCTGTCAAATAAATAAATAAAATCTTTAAAAAAAAAAAAAAAGATGTTGGGGACAGGAGCTTGAGTGTGGTGGGTTCAGGAATGAATGGGAAGTGTGGAAATAGAAACAGCAAATGTAGGATACTTAACAAAAAGTTTGAAAGGGGAGGAGGAAGAATAGCTAGAGGAAAGTGCAGTTTGCGAGGGGTGAGAATATTTGTGGATTAGGGTTAAAGAGCCAGTAGATAGAGGAACATTCTAGATTAGCATAGGGAGGAGGTAATTGATGAAGCTAGCTTCCCAGGAAACGAGAGAGTGGCAGATTGCAAAGGCCGAGGGAAGGCAATTGGCTTTGACCTGGAGGAGACTTTATTTTCCGAAATTGAAGAGAGGGAGGGCAGACTGGATGTCTGGGTGGGTATATGTTTCTATGTGAAGTGGATGGGAATTGAAAAGAACATTCCTAAAACCTTCACGCTTTTTCAAGAGGTTATAGTAAGATTGTGAGGAGTGAGAACCCAGGTAGGGACTTGATGAGAGAGGTAGAGGTGGGGAAGGGAGAGGGGAAGCTAGGGATGAGTAAGAGGATTGACTATGAATTTGTAGTTGTAATGGGCCATAATTAGCTATAGTAAAAGATACAGGAAAAAGTATAAGGTAAATTTTATCCCTGCTCCTGAATTACAATTCTGTAATTCAGAGGTTAAAGGGCATTGAGGATGTAGTTGTAAGAGATTGATATGATTAACCAGAAGTTCTGGGCTTGTTAGGGAAGGAGTGCAAAAGAGGATGAGGCTGATAGTTTTTGACAAAATTGTGGAATCCAGGGACTGAATGCCTCTATGATAATGGTTCCCAGACTGTTGCAAATTGAAACCATCTGAGGATCTTTAAAAATTGGTGCCTGGCTCCTTCTCACGGGCTTTGTGATTGGATTGGTGTGCATGCAGCCTGTGCCCGGGGAATGTTAAAGTTCCCCCGGTGACTGTAATGTGCAGCAGTGTACGAACCACTGCTCTGGAAGGTTGAAGAGCAGGTATGGTGGAAGGTCTGGATCTAGAGAAGGTTGTGGTCAGTGTGGAGATACCGACTCTCAAGATATCTGAGATGAGGACACATTCAGCTGAAGTGGGCTGCAGTCGAGACAGCCACGGAGTTGGGAGGGCAAGTATGGTCTCCATCTTTGGCACAAATGACTCTGAAGCCCACTTTCCCGGTACTTCCTGCTTTTCACTGGGTGAACGCTCTGTGAGAAGAGAGGGCAGTGCCCTCTGGCAAGCTGATTGGGGAACAAACAATAAGGCTCAAACATGTCTCATTCTTGTTTTTAGAAAATAATAGTGCAAAACATTGTTGATGCAAGTAAAAAACCCAAAACAAAGTAACAAAACTAATGGGAGCTTGCTTGCTTATTTATTTATTTATTTATCTATCTATCTATCTGTTAAAGATTTTTATTTATTTATTTATTTATTTGAGAGAGAGAGAGAGAGAGAGAGAGAGAGTGAGAAACAACATGAGAGGGGAGAGGGGCAGAGGGAGAAGCAGGTCCCCGCTGAGCCGGGAGCCCGATGTGTGGGACTTGATCCCAGGGCTCTGGGATCATGACCTGAGCAGAAGGCAGTCGCTCAACTGACTGAGCCACCCAGGTGCCCTTAATGGGAGCTTATTTAAAAGCAAGAATAATAGCAGTTGAAAACCAGCACTTATGATGTGCTGATATCAAAACATCTCTTTTATGGGCAAGTCATACATTCATATGCAGTAGAATCTTTGTACCAATACTCTGCATTTTGTGATTGTGTGACATCTAAGTTCAGGACTGAAAGTCTTGAAAGCTGTACTAACTCTACTAACTTCAAATTATAAATAGTAACATATAAAACTAGCCCCTCTAGCATAATTAGAACACATAACCGTAGTAACTCACTATATTACTATAGTGGCTCCATGTTTAACATTGTGTCATTTGCCCTCTGACTTCGAATTCTTTTATATCCATTAGGAGGCCCCTCGCCCACCCAGGGCTGCAGACCATAAGTGAAAATCACTGACCTATATGGATGGTGAGATCTACCAGAATGAGGGGTCGCAATTAGGGCCTTGAGCCAGTGGCAGTGATTTTAAAGTTTAAAAAAACTTTCCCATATGACATTCATAACATGATTTCTATGCCATGGTGTTGCAGGCCCTACAGTTAACCTTGGATGGGAGTATATTAATCAGGCAGTCACTTCAGGGAGGCAGTTTATTGCAGTGTCCAAGGATAGGAAGTATCAGTGGTTGTAGTGGTTGCAGTTGGAATTCTATGCCGTGTGTATCCAGAGGTCTTTCCGTGGTCTTCCGCACATCTTTCTCTTAGTTTGTATGAAGATGCTTATTTTTTGTAATTACCCTCACACCCGGCAGTAGTCAACCTTGGTGAGAGTGATATTTTCTCGGGGCAGTGGATGGCTGTGAAGAAAGAGTGTGTAAAAAAAAGAAAGGAGGGGATTTGTCAGCATAAATCAGGGTTTTAGCTTTCCACACTGCACTGTAACTTGGTTCCCCAGTCTGTATTTCGATAAACGTAGTACTTGCTAGTTGCTGGGCCCCGAGTACCCATGCCTCCTTCACCCCCTCCACCTGCCTTCCCCTGGCTAGCTGCCACTCACCTGGCTGACTCCCTCAGCTCCCACGAGCCTCAGTTCTGTGACCACTGTCTCCTCAAAGGGTCCTGAAGTTTTCAGGTAATGCTGCCAAGTCAAGCAGTCATTTGGATCTTCTCTGACCCTCTGGCATTTGCTTTACGTTTCTATCCCGGTACTAATTCTTTGGTACCAGTACATGGAAACGAGGTATATTTGTTTACATGTCTGTTTCTGTGTGTCAGGGTTTCTTATCCTCAACACTGTTGACATTGGGGCTGGATAATTCTTTGTTCCTTGGTCTGTCTTGTATACTATGGCATGTTTAGCAGCATCCCCAGCCTCTACCCTCTAGATGCCATTAGCACCTTCTCCCAGTTGTGACTCATAGTGATGTCTCCAGACAGTGCCAGATGTCCCTTGAGCGTGAGGCCTCAGTCACCTCTGGCTGACTGCTGCTCTGTATCAGACCAGCAGCTCCTCAAAGGACTGTTTGATACATTCCTCCTTGTATTTCCGGTGCCTGGCACAAACTGTTCATTGAATCACTGTGAATAACCCAGAATTTGAGGTTTGATTAATATGGAGTGGATTCATTTCCCCCACCCCCCATCTCTAGAATCTCTACAAAACTAATGCTGAGAGGCTCTTGATATCTAGAAGTAAATGCCTGGCAGATGCCAGAGGACCCAGACTTCTTCCTATATCCTAACCATCGACTAGCTCTGTGACCCATGTGACTGACTGGCTTACCTCTTGCCCTCCGTTTGTTTTTAGCTTTAAAGTGGAGGTAATAAGGTTGTAATGAAGTCAAATGGGCAACATGTTTTCACACATTTATCAGAGTAGGTATTCAGCACATGCTAGTTTAATACTCTTGATTGAATGATGGACTGGTTTCATTCATTCAGCACACCTCGAGTGTGAACTGTAAGCCAGTCCCGGAGCTAGAACAGAGCTGGAGAGTACATGAATCACTTCCAGACCCAGCAGGTCTGTTGTCGAGGGGTTCCTGCTCTCATGAGGGAGAGGAGCGAGCGGTTCATTGTGATGAGCTTTGTATTACCTGAGGTATGCCCCAAGTGGGAGAGAGCCCTCGGGAGATGGCTGACCCGATGAGGTGTTGGGAAGGCTTCTCTGAAGAAAGTCATTCGTGTGGAGGCTTGATATCAAAAGGCAAAGTGGGGAAGAGCATCCCAGGCAGAGAAAACACTGTGCTGCTGTGGGTGGGGACAGTGAGTGGGCAGAGAGAGCATGGGGAGTTGTGTGCCCAGGCCGGCAGCCGGTACCTGTGAGTGAGAGAAGAGGGTTAAAAACAGGTTAGAATCTGCTTGAGTGTATTTCTGAAATTGGAGATTGCTCACCACTGTGACCCTGGATGGATTAAAACTGTTTTTTCTCCTGTTCATTTTGCCATTATTAGTCTTAGCTTTTCTTTTAGCAAGTTGACTTCCCAGAATATCCTCTCATTTCCTTTCCTTCACAAATGTGTTGAGGGTTTGGAATACCCAGGAGAATACATTAGTCTAGAAGCACTTTTTTTATTCTTCAATAGTTCGTTCCTTTCCTTTCCGTTCCTTTCCTTTCCTTTTCCTTTTCCTTTTCCCTTTCCCTTTCCTTTCTTGCCTGCCTGCCTTTTCTTTCTTAAGTTTCTTTCCTTCAATTATTTTCACATGTCTTTAACATTCATTTGAGATAAAATGAGTTGGGTTTTATTGTCCCTGTTTTACCAGTGAAGGGAATACTGTTACGTTAACTGTTCACTGTTTGCAGCATCTCTCCTCTGTTTAGAAGACAGAAGAATTGATGCAGGGGATGTTAAGTGAGTCATATAAAGGCTTGTCTAATGGAGAAGTGGGGGTGCCGCAGCCCCAGGGCTCCTGGTCTTGTGATTTTGATGACTTGGCCATTTGGGAAGAGTTACAACTTAATCTCTTTTGTGCTGATGTTATGGACTAAAATATTAATCTTCTAATTTCTTAATATATTAATACCATTTCAATATTACTATTATTCAAACATTATCCAGTAAGACATGGCCTGCAGAAATATCTTTAGAAGATATTATCTGTATAACAGACATGACCTAAGTGTTTATATTTAATACATATACTTAATTTTTGAGTAATTTACATTTTATTTGTCATGCAACATAAATTATTGTATAGTATTAAACCTTAAAACCTCTTAAATAGGTTAAATATCCCTTTTTGGTTTATGCTTTTTAATATACTTGTTCATAAAAACACATGGAAGGAAGTGAAATAACATCAGCTCTGAGTATATTGTCATCTATGCCAAGTCAAAATCTCCTATCCAAAATCAAATAAGATAAGTGTATTGTCTATTTTTAATTTAAATGGAGTCTCTCAGAAAGAACTCTTATTACCCTCTTAGTATTAAGTAATAGCAGTACAACAGCAGAGGGCACCAAATATCCATTTCAGTCTTACACATTTTCTTGAACGTTTCCCTTTCTTCCTCCCTGCCTTCCTTTTTCCTAATACAGTTGACCTTTGAACAGCACGAGTTTGAACTGTGTGTGTCCGTTTATATGTGGATTTTTTTCAATACAGTACAGTCCTGTAAATATATTTTGTCTTCCTTATGATTTTCTTTTTTCTGGCTTTCCTTATTGTAAGAATACACTATCTAATACATATAGAAAATATGTGTTAATCGACTCTTTATGTTATTGGTAAGGCTTCTGGTCAGCAATAGGCTGTTAGTAGTTAAGTTTTGGGGGAGTCAAAAGTTACACTCAGATTTTCTACTGCCTGTGGGGAGAAGGGGACTCAGTGGCCCTCACCTCCATGTTGTTCAAGGGTCAAATGTACTTAAAATCATCAACATTAAAACCATATATTCTTATAGTAAGTGGTGGGATTTTCCCTTAGCTAATTTTAGAATATTTTAAAAGCACATTAGGACATCAATATGTTTTTATCCATGGAACCTTTTGCATTTAACATTATGCATCAGAAGTTCTTTTAAAGATCTTTTTTTTTTTTTTTAAAGATTTTATTTATCCATTTGTCAGAAAGAGCAAGAGCATGCGCGACCACACAAGCAGGGGGAGCAGCAGGCAGAGGGAGAAGCAGGCTCCCCGCTGAGCAGGAAGCCCAATGCAGAACTTGATCCCAGGACCCTGGGATCATGACCTGAGCCGAAGGCAGACGCTTAACCAACTGAGCCACCCAGACATCCCGAAAAATTTATATTCAATAGAATATTCTATCCATAATCAAGAATAAAATTTTTGTTTAACTTTTCCTACCAAAATATTCTTAGGTGATAAACGAGTCTTTATACTATACTTAGGAAATAAAAAATTATTTAGAGTGTGCATTAGAAATATGACACCTAAATAATTATTTTATAAAATGTATTATTTTTCAAATGCATATTTTTCCTATATTCTATTTTAGGACTCAATGTTGATATTTATAGAAGCGTGTACGTGTGTGTATGTGTATGTTAGATATATAACATTTCCTAGTCTTAGTATCCTCAGTCTCTGGTTTCAAAGCAGATTCAGATTTTTTTTTAAATCATTTACTCATCTGCTTTGCACATTAGCATCAAAATCAGCTGCCTTTTTTTTTTTTTAAGATTTTATTTTCTTTAGAGAGAGAGGGAAAGAGCATAAGCTGGGGGAACAGCAGAGGGAGAGGGAGAAGCAGGTTCCCCATCGAGCTGGGATGTGGGGCTCGATCCCAGGACCCCAGGATCATGACCTGAGCCGAAGGCAGACACTTTTAACTGACTGAACCACACAGGCATCCCAAAATCAGCTGGTGTTTAATGCTCACTGGCATAAATCAAATTTATGTTTAGGTAGAAATCTGGACTATTTGGTATTATAGATTGGACTCCATGCTTTTTCAGGAAAAATAATAATTTTACTAGGTAACTTTAGAAATAGTCCTGAAAACTATGACGCTAAAAAATGATTCAGAAATAAGTTTTAAAATCAGGACCATTGAAGTGAATGATGCAAGAGTAAAATTATTGCCAACATTCTGAATTTCTCTAAGTCCTTGGATAAAATGATATATGCCTAAAATATCATTATAACGTTGATTTTAGGGGACGAAGCTTCCAGGTGTTTCAGCAGACATGATTTAACCTAGCATGTGATCAAATATATAATAATGATAAATGTTGTAACAAGGATACATCCACGTTTTCTCCTTTGCAGACTGTAAGTTGTTTTCTTGTTGCTGTTAGTGCTGCTTCTGGTGTGCATGTGTGTGCATCTACTGAAAAATACCCAGGCTTGACTAACGACTGATCTCCTGATCCTAGTTCTGTCATTTTCCTTGGGTTTTTCACTTGAGATACAATTTTACCTGCTACTCTTAATGTAATTGCCACAGGTTCACTTGCAGTGATGAGCAAGCAAGCCAATAATTTTTTTCCTATTGTTGCATTTCTGTAATATTTTAAGTCAAGTTCTTTAGTATTTGAAATGGCTAAATCTGTATTTTCCCGTTTACAGAAAATATCACGTTGTAATAGGCTTAACACTTACAATGAAAATGTCAAATACATCTGTCTTACTAGCTTTTTAAGTACATTGTGTGTCTTTTGCATTTACGATTTTCACTAGCAAATTTGAGACCATTTCACTTGGATATATTTTATCATCATTTAGCTTTTCTTTCTGCCCTTTTTCAAGTAAGTTTTGAAATTATTGCCTTAAGTACAAAGGCTTTATTTTCTTCTAAGCATCTTGCATATAATAGACACTCCACAAGTATTTGTTGAATTTAATCTTCTGCCATGATAATGTAAAAGGGAATTTGCAAGCACACATTTCAGATGTTCTTAATAAAGTTGACAGAACAAGCATACTAACATTCCTGTTAAAGAATTTCCAGGATTAGGTAACCTGTATGTGAAATTGTTAAGACTATAGGATGATTTGAATGAGTTAGTTTGCTCTAGATACGTATATCTTATGATTAAGCTAAGAGATCCTTGGAGTTTGATAGATGTTTCTGCTCATTTTCCTTTAGCTAAATCTTAGTGTGGCATATTAGAATATCAGACATGTCTGTGATCAGCTCTGCCATCTCCGTGCATTTAGCTAAAGTCTTAACCCTCACAACTTTGCTGAATAGTGTATTTTGTTATAATAAGCCTTTAAGTCAGTAAAATCCATTGTTAGGTGTTACAGGTCATCCGCAGTACTTGGGGATGAGTCATTTTCTCCTTCTTTCCTTCAGTCTCACTCTATTCTCATCTGCTTTTATTATTGCTTTCTGTTTTTCACCCTCTTTTTTTTGACTGTGGCTTGCTCACAGGTACAGTTTTTCCATGGTGACAACAATCAGCAGCACTGAGAGGTTGTGATAAGAGGAGTCGCACACAATCACATCCAGATATCGTGGTACCAGACACTGGATCACCTTTCAGTTGTCCAAGCACATGGGCTGTCTGCTGGCACACCTCCCGGAAAGAGACAGAACCAGAGCAGATCTTGGGGTGCTGAAAGGGGCACAGATGTGGTTGACATCAGAGGAGAGAGCTTAAAAGCTAACCTTGTGTCCTCACTCTTGCCTGCTTTTTTCTTCAAGCCACTCTTGCTGCCTCAATAATTTCCTTACCAAACATGTTTGATTTTATATTCTTTGGTAATAATGATCTCCTTTCTCCTAATAGAATTTTGTAGATCTTTACTGGAAAGATAATATTTCCCAATGCACTGTGGTGGGCTCTTGATTTTACCTTATGCTATTATTACCTATTTCCTCATACATAGTGACATAAAATCTGTCTACCTAAAGTTCTTATAGGATGATGTTTTATCTTTTTCTGTGGTGTTATGAACCTAATGCCCAGCATAGTGCCTGGGCCATAGCAGCAACTTAGTATGTGGTAGCTATCAATATTAATTTTCATAGCAATAACATAGTAGATATAATGTATTATAATTAACTTTGTGTTTCAAATTAATGTCAGTAGGTACAAAGCGTTAAGCATAGTGTTTGACATTACACATTCACCATTTGAAAAAACAAATATGAAGTTCATTGGTGTTAGAAATAAAAGGGTAATGTACACATTCTCCACCCCACCCCATCGTCTCCATTCTCAGTACTGTTGCATACTTTTATCTTCCCTCATCTGGATGGCTTCTGTTTCCTCCCAATTCATATTCATGACTCTGATCTTTTCAGCCAACATTGCTGGTGGATAAACATCTATAAAATTAAATTTGATCATGTTATTCCACTCTTTTAAAGCCTTTAGATGGTAGTTCTCAAACTGTACTGCAGCATGAAGTTGTCTGGGATTCTCACTAGACAGGTTCTGATCCATTCAGGTCTATTCATACTGATTCAGGCCTGATACCAGGCCCAGGAACCTGTATTTTAACAAATGGCCCCAATGATTCTGAGAGAAGCACTGCTTTATTGATTCCCAAACCTGCAAGATAAAGTTCAAAAGCCTTAGTGTGAACCTCTGTGTTCTCTCCTTACATTCGTTCTCTTGGTCTTCTGTGGCTTCATCAACATCCATCCTGTCACATCTCTTGCCTTTATCCTTTTTCATAGTTTGCTCTCTCTCTGCCTTTTCATAGTTACCCCTTTGGAGAGGCTCTCCCTGGTCACCCAGGGTGGCTTTCTCTGCTGTGTCCCTTATTGTACCTTGCAGTCCTCCTTTCTTCAGAGCATCATTCTTACTACATGATCTTGGTGTCTTTACATGTCATTATGCAGATGTGAGGTTTGAGTTCTATGACTAGAAGGTCATCTTGTTTGTCTTTGTATCTCCAGTGTCTTGCACAAACTCAGGCGAATGTGTAAGAAATGAATTAAATACGGGAATGAAATTCAGAAACTCTTGGCTTTTTTAAGTCATATTTTGTAGAATATAAATTTATATTACTTACGTTCTTTAGGTTCTTAAGCTGTGATTTAGAAATTATTTCCTACCTTTAAACATGATTCCGTTCAGAACAGAGGTTTCAGCAAAGGAGGCAGAATAAGTAAAAATTATGGAAATAATTTGTGGAAGAGCAGCCGCTTGAGACTTTTTTTTACATTTTTCTTTCATTGAGGTATAATTGACATACAACATTACATTAGTTTCAGGTTTATGTTGTGATGATTTATATTTGTATATACTGTGAAATGATCACCACAGGAAGTCTAGTTAACATCCAGGAAATGCCCTTGAAGGATGGGTAAAGTATGACTTGAGTTGTAGGAGGAATGAGGAAGCATCATCCTCGCACAAGCAAAGGCACAAATGTGAGACACTGCATGGTTCTGGAAGGTACAGGTGGTTTAGGGGCGCCTGGGTGGCTCAGTCGGTTAGGCGTCTGCATTCGGCTCAGGTCATGATCCCAGAGTCCTGGGACTGAGCCCACGTTGGGCTCCCTGCTCAGTGGGGAGTCTGCTTCTCCCTCTCCCTCTGCCTCTCCTCCTCCTCATGCTCACTCTCTCCCAAATAAATAAAAATTTAAGAAAATGTACAAGTGATTTCATTGGGCTGTAGTAGAAGATATAGGGGTTGTGGCTAGAGATGAAATTGGAGGAATAGGCAGCAATATATTTTGGAGGATGTTTTGTGCTTTGCAAAGAAGTCTTTGCAAAGATTGTATCATTGGATTATAAAATGCTATTGAAGCCCCTTCAGCTAGGAAGAAACGTGGTCGATGGGAGGAGGATTGAGACAGAGGAGAGGCCAGTTAAGGAGATTTGTTACAATTTTATGATAGAAGAGTTTATGATTTATGATGAGCAATTTAAAATAATTTTATAATTTTTTTATAATATCCTTTGTTCATTCTGCCAGGTACTCTGATAGGGTTACACAAGATGAGTGAAATATAATTAGTTCCCATAGAGTACAGGAAAATGTAAATATGTAAAATACCTAATATATCAACATAACCAAGGTGTATACATTTGTGATTTATAGTAGATATAAAATGTTAATGGGAGCTGGATTCATTGTGGACTAACTTTCCTTGGGAGAATTAGGGTCTTGGTGGAAGAGAAGGGATTAGAATAGAAGAAAGAAGAGTATTTTGGGCAAAGAAATAAATAAAAGGTTTAATGGGTGGGGAACCATGGTTATGGTATGAGAGCCTGTTTGTTAAAGCTAGAAAAATATTTGGTATCAGACTGTAATGGGCCTTGAATGTTGTGCTGAAGGACTTTGTATTTTATCCTGGAGCTTTATTTTCTGATTAAGAAAATAATATATATTGACTGTGTACCATTTAAGAGGAAATATAAAGAAAAAAGAAAATATTCTATAATTCCATCACAAAATGTAATTACCAGTATTTTCATGTATTTCTTCCCAATGTTTCTCACCATGCTCAAATATATCCTTAACCATTCAATAAATGAAATCAGAACCATAGTGTGTGTGTGTGTGTGTGTGTGTGTGTGTGTGTGTGTGTGTGTGTG
>NW_027397073.1:17902313-17912319 GCF_003265705.2 Callorhinus ursinus | reverse complement strand
GTGTGTGTGTGTGTGTGTGTGTGTGTGTGTGTGTGTGTGTGTGTGTGTGTAATTTTATCTCACTTAAAATTGGAACAGGAGGGGTGCCTGGGTGGCTCAGTCAGTTCAGCGTCTGCCTTAGGCCCAGGTCATGATCCCGGAGTCTTGGGATCAAGCCCCGAGTGGGCCTCCCTGCTCAGCGGGGTGTCTGCTTCTCCCTCTCCCTCTGCTCCTCCCCCTTCCCCCCCCCCCCCTCCTTCTCTCTTTCTTTCTCTCTCTCTCTCTCTCTCTCTCTCTCAAAGTCTTCAAAAAAAAATTGGAACAGGAAATTTTGCCATGTGTTTAAATGTGCCCAGAAAGCATGATTTGTAGTGATTGTAGTATTTATTCTATTATATGGCTACACTTAAATTATTTATCTGTTTCCTTATTGTTAGGTTATTTAGGCTTCATTTTAAAATAATGGCTACCATTTCACTGAATATCTTTGTACCTAAATCCATGTCTGTATTTCTGACTATTTAGGGTAGGGTTCTAGAAATAAATGCACTGGATCAAACTGTCTAAAGGTCTCCCAGTGTATTTTGCCACATTGCTTTTCTAAAAGGCTGCTATTTAAATTCATGCCTGCAGTGAGTGTGTGGGTTTGACTTTCATTGTACTCCTGGCTAAGTAGTTTTAGTGTTTACTGTGTACTAATTTTATAAATGGTATCTTGTAGTTATTGTAACAGTTATTTCCTTGACAACTAGTTTGAGCTGGTTTTTCCCTATATTTATTGACTCTTTGTTTCTATTACTGTGAATTGTCCTTGATCTTTATGATATTCCCCCTCTTATTTGGGCATTAGTATTTTTTTTGCCGATTTTAAGAAATATTTATGTAAATTGTAACCCTATCAGTCTTATTTCTGGCACATTTTCCTATTTCTTACTTGCCTTTTAATATTTTTATAGTAGTGAATTTTAAATTTAAGTATATTTGGAAAGCTCTTTCTCATCTTGAGATCAGATACATTCACCTGTATTTTGATTTAGTTTTTATTCTGTATTTTCCATTTCTCTTCATAACCCATGATTTTGGCAGAAGTGTGACTGGATTTGTGCTTCAGAAAGAAGTCTTGTGGCTCTGGAGTTGCGTTGGAGTAAGTAGAGACTAGGGCAGTGAACCCTGCTGAGACAAGAAAATAAGTGTCCAAATGTGGTGACAGTGATAGTGGGGATAGATGGTCTGGGAGGCACAGCGGTTCAGTGGCATTGTGGGCATCAGGACACATTTGACTGTGAGGGGCTATGGGACTTTGAGAGACAAGCAGTTGTAAGTAGAGGATTGAAACTCCAGGAGGCTGGTCGGACTGAGGATGGAAATTAGGGAGCCACAGGTGTTACTCCTAATGTGGGAGCGAAGATGAGTTTTCAGGGCAGCTGACTGCTGAGAAGGGTGGTCAGAATTAGAAGGCTCACCAAGAAGGGGAGCTAGGAGAGGTGGCTTTTAATTTTTTTCTTTATGCTTTTATCTCACTCACCCAGCAAAAATAACAATGTCAGATACTGCAAAGGGCTCGAGGAGGAGCGGGACTGAGAGTTTCCTTGGATTAGCTTCCGACTTTCCCTACATTTGGCTAAGAGGGGCAGTAGAGGGGGAGAGAGATCAGTAGAAGAGGGAGCATGGTCAAAGGATATCACTCCTTGTTAGACTCTAAGTAGACTTGAGCATGTTCTCTATTGAGGGGAAAGAATCTGTGAATAGGGAGATAGTGAAGGTAAGGTGGAAAAAGGAAGGATTTGATGGTACAGCAACTTAAACGGAGGAGTCGCCGTGATAAATGGATTCTTCTTTCAGGTGAACCAGTAGTTCATTCTCAGAGAATTTGCATAGAGGTTTTTGAAACATATTTTAATCTGTTCTATGAGTAAAAAAACTCCCTGCCTCAATAACAAATTTTTCTAGTTTTTAAAAAATTGACCATTTTATAATTGTTTCAGCATAAAACTGTCATATAAATTCACATCTTTTACATGCTGCTGATTGGCAAAGTTCGTGTGTTACTGTTAATGATAGAGGTACCTAAAAAGCCTAATATGCATTCAAATTCCTCTCTCTGTTGCTCAGTCATGAATGTATGCAATTAAACATTTTATATTCTAACCATTGTTTAAAATGTTTTTTGCAGGGAAATTTGCCTAAATATTCTCATAACTCCCTGATGGTTCAGGCAATAAAGACAAACCTAACAGACCCAGACATACATGTGCTTTTCTTTGATGTGGAAGCGTTGATTATTCAACTCCTGACTGAAGAAGCCTCTAGGCCGAATACTGCGCTTATTTCCCCAGAGAATTTGCAAAAAGCATCTGGCAGTTCAGACAAAGGGGGCTCTTTTCTAACTGGAAAACGAGCAGCAGTTCTCTTCCAACAAGTGAAAGAAACTATCAAAGAGAACATAAAGGAACATCTCCTGGACGATGAAGAGGAGGATGAGGAGATGATGAGGCAGAGAAGAGAAGAGAGTGATCCAGAGTATCGGGCCAGCAAATCTAAGCCGTTGACCTTATTAGAATATAATTTAACGATGGACACTGCAAAATTGTTCATGTCATGTCTTCATGCCTGGGGTTTAAATGAAGTTCTGGATGAAGTTTGTCTTGATCGCCTTGGAATGCTGAAACCGCACTGCACAGTATCTTTTGGTCTCCTATCGAGAGGAGGTCATATGTCCCTGATGCTTCCTGGTTATAATCAGCCTGCTCGGAAGCTGTCGCATGGGAAAGCCGAAGTAGGAAGGAAGCTGCCAGCAACCGAGAGCGTTGGAAGGGGAACTTATGGAGTGTCCCGAGCCGTCACCACACAGCATCTCCTGTCTATCATATCTTTGGCAAATACATTAATGAGTATGACCAACGCAACTTTTATTGGTGATCATATGAAGAAGGCTCCTACCAGGTGTGACCATGATAGTTTGATTTTATTCTCACATTTCAAAATAAATAAATAAAGCCTGTTTTATTTGTCTCACTGTTTATTACTTTGGCGGGGGGGCTCTGCCCACCTTAGCATTTTTGTGTCATCTCAGTGTTTCCCCTTGAAATTTTAAAACACAACATGCATGATTTAAAGTATGATAAAATTACACAGTTTAATCTTTACTCAAACATACTACGTAGCTATTTAAACTGAGTAGCTCAGATCAGCTTTAATAAGTGACTTATGGACTAGCTCATCAGTAAATATAATCTTAGAATTGTATTTACTTAAAGTTTGCATTGACATTTAATTCAAAGGGTATATTTGGTTGAAATGCTTCTTTATGATTTATATGTAATGAATGATAGGTGTTCAGTAATTAGCTTCAGAATTTTATGAGAAGTGTAGTAAGAATTTTTCAGTTGGAAGAGAGAAAACAACTTTTTTAATTGTAGGAGAGTATTATTTTAATATTTTAGGAATATCTAACCTGATTTGCTATTACCCATTTTCCAGAAGTCATGAAGATAACTTTTTATTTATTTATTTATTTATTTTTTAAGATTTTATTTATTTATTTGACAGAGAGAGACACAGCGAGAGAGGGAACACAAGCAGGGGGAGTGGGAGAGGGAGAAACAGGCTTCCTGCGGAGCAGGGAGCCCGACGCGGGGCTCGATCCCAGGACCCTGGGATCATGACCTGAGCCGAAGGCAGATGCTTAACGACTGAGCCACCCAGGCGCCCCAAGACAACTTTTTAAACTGTGGTTTTATTATACTTTATTGAGAATTGATCATATTGAGAAATTTTAAAAAATCAAATACTTAAGTAGTACTTACCTTGTATCTGGTTCTGTTGTAAGTACTCTGTAGATACTATTTCATTAAAGCCCTTAACCCTCCAAGGTAGGCACTGTTACTATCCTTTCACTACAGATAAGCAAACTGAGACACAGGTTAAGTAATGTGTCCAAGGTCACACAAGTGGTTAAGTGGTGTCACTAGAATTCACCATGAAACAGGCTGCCTCTGGAATCCAAGATTTCTAATGCCTTATTACCTTTTTCAGATTTTAAGGATGAATTCTTTTAGACTCACTGTATTGTATCATGAATTCATTTGGACCAATGATATAGGGAGGGCTGAAATCTCAGCATGCTAATATTGAAGAATGAAGGACTAATTACAGTATTTATTTGTCAGTGGTAGTACATTAAACTGTTCAGAAATATTTCTTAAATTAGTATAAAGCATAAATTGTAGATAAAAAATTTTTACTTGCTATTTGCTAATCATTCAATATATTAACATTTGAAAAGGAAAATGTTAATACATACAAAATAGTAAAAAAACATTTTTTGGAATGGTAAATTGAAAATGTTCTGTATATGTTTCTTTTACAATTCATTTGGGACTGGAAAGCTTAGTATTTTTTTTTTTTGTAAGCTTAGTATTTTAAATGGTTCTGGAAATATGAAAGTATGATGTATATATACATATATTTTCTTCTTTTTTTTTAAAGGCCACCTCGACCAAGCACCCCAGACCTTTCTAAGGCAAGGGGTTCCCCTCCAACTTCCAGTAATGTTGTGCAAGGACAGATTAAACAAGGTAAAATTAAATCTTATTAAGTAATTGACCTGACATTTCAGCTGTAGAAACTGAGGAGGCATAGCTAATGTATAATCATAATTTGTCTCAGATTGTTAAAAGAGAGAAAAGTTGTTATATTCCAGATGTAAATATGGATAATTAAGATGTCAGTTAAAAATAAATCAGATTTATTTAGAAACTGATAAATGAGCATATTTCACATAATTTTATTGTACTGTCTTTGACCTAATTTTTGTGAATTAGGGGCACCTTAACTTGACAACACTAGTGTGTTAATTGTGTGTATCTTGAGTTTAAAAGTTATACCTATTTTTAACTACATTTAGAAATGTTTAAAATCATATTTTCATACTCTGTTCTGCTCTTTGCCAGTAGTTCATGCTTTGTAATCCACAAGTGGAAAAACTTTCTTTTTATTTACATCATCATTGTCTACAGCTTTGTTTTTCATTAGTGGATAGAAGAGAAAGTTGAGTTTCTCTTCCATTATTACCTTTTATGTTCATTATAAGAGTGGTAAATGCAACCAGAGTTGGGGGTGGGGGGGTCATTTCTGCTGAGAGAGCTTTCTTTCAGGCTGAGAGTTAATGCTGACTCACTCAGAATGTGATAGAAGTAAAGAAGTGAGCAAGACATGGGATGATGAAGGTTCTGCCTATAAATGGTGACTTCAGGGTCTTCTTTTTTCCATAGGTTTTTTGTTTTGTTTTTTGTTTAGGTTTTAAAGATTTTTTCTTTTTCTTTCCTTTTTATTTTTTAAACAACTTTTCCCTTCCCTAGGACAAGTACTTTTCTCTTTCTTAGCTTAGTATTTGATATTTACTTTAATATCTTTAAACAGGTGCCTGATTTTCAGTTTTAGGCACTGTCTGTTGTCTTCTCATTATGGACGATAAGCTCCCACATTCTCTACCCCCACTCCATCATTCATTCCAACCCCACATGCTCACCCCTTTTGTTACCCTTTCTCTGATTAAAATTAACATAAGCTATTATAAAATAATTGTATGTTATAGAAAAGTTTTGGATAACTTTTTATACTTCTGAACATGTGACACACATGTATAAAAAAGTACACAAAATAGAAATATGTAGCTCAGTAACTTTTACATGCTAAACTCCCTTGTAATTACATCTGTGGACAAGAAATCAAACGTTGCCATCATGCCAGAAGTTGCTGGTATGTTCCTTCCCGGTCATTATGTGCCCCCTTCCAAAGGTAACTACTGTCTTGACTTCTGGGAAATTACTTCCTTTCTTTCTTTTAGAGTTAGACCACGAAGTTTAAATCCCTAAACACTGTAGTTTAGTTTTGCTATGCTTTGAATTTTATATGAATTCTGTCAGTCACAGAGTATGTAGTCTTTTGTGTGTGGCTTCTTTTGTGAGATTTATCAATGATACTGCGTTTGAAGTTTACTCATTTTCATTGTTCATTTTTATTGCTCTGTAGTATTCTGTGGAATGAGTAGACCACAGTTTCTTCATGCATTTTCCTGTCAGTAGACATTTGAATTATTTTCGTTGTTTTTCATAAATCTACAAACGTTCTTGCATTTGGTTCTTAATGTACTTTATCAGTATTTCTGTTGTATATATAACTAAAAGTGGAATTTCTGCATATGTTTAGCTTTAGCTTTAGCAGATAATATTAGGATGTTTTCCTAAGTGAGTGACTACTGTACATCCATCAAAATGGCTAAAGTAAAAAGAAGGAAAATACTGTTGGCTAGGATATGGAGCAACAAGAAGTCTCATACACCATTGGTGAGCTATGCTAGCCAACCCTGAATATTTTCCATCTCTTTCACTTCAGCCATTTTGATGTATGTGTAGTAGTCTCTCATGTGTTTAATTTACATACCCTAATTCCCATCAAGGTTGAATACTTTTTTGGTATGTTTATTGCTCATTTCTATATGTTCTTTTGTGAAGTGCCTGTTCAACTCATGTGTGTCTATTAGGTTGTTTTCTAAAAAAAAAAAAATATCCGTTGTAAGGGTTGATCTGTGACTGTCCTCAATATGAGCCCTTTGTTATATGTACTGCAAATATTTATTTGCCTTTCACTCCTATCTTTGAAATTCAGCATCTTTCAATTTCAGTGGAATCTAATATATCAATTTTTTCACTTATTACTTAATATTTGTATGTCCTGTTTCAGAAGTTACCCTGATATCATGAGGATAGCCTTCTGTTTTAGAAGCTTTATTGTTTTACCCTTTTTATTTAGATCTATAATCTGTCTAGAATTCATTTTTGGATATCATGCGCAGCAGGGGTCCTGTTTCATTTTTTTCCTCCATACAATACCAGATTGGTCCAGCATGATTTAGTAAAGGGATGATTCATTCCCCACTGCTTTGCAGTGCTATCCTTGTCATAAATAAAATGTTCTTCTATATGATCTGTTTCTGGGGCAGTTTGAGCCCATTGATTTGCTTGTGTATTCTTGTGCCTTAATTACTGTAGCTTTGTAGTAGGACTTGGTATTCAGCAGATAGAGTCTTCCCACCTTATTCTTAAAGAATGTCATGGCTATTCTTGTTTCTTTGAATATCTCAATTGTCAGTTTAGAGCCAGTTTCTCAGTTGTTATAAAAACCTATTGTGATTTCAACTGCAATTTTATTGAATTTATAGATGAGTTTGGGGAGAATTAATATCTTTGTGGGTTTCATTCAGTATATTCAATGTATTCAGTAGATTCCTTTATTTATTTAGATCTCATTTGGCTATTGTAACTCTTTTATAGTTTTCTGTGTAGAGGTCTTATATACTTCTTATTTAGATTTTTTTCCTAGATAAGGATTTTTAAAATACTCTTGTAACTGGTATTGAATATTTTGTTTTCTGTGCCTCTGGCACAGAAATGCAGATTATTTTTGTATGTTGACCTTGTATCAAGCAGTCATGCTAAATTCACCCATTATTTGTAGTACTTTATTTGTGGATTACTTTGACTATATGGACAGTCATATGGGATACTTTTTCTATGCCCAGTGTTTTCCCAAAGGGAAAACTTTTAAGTTTTCATAATTATTATATTTCCTGTATGCTTTTTACAAGAAATTCACTTTCCATTATTCCTTTGCTAAGTGCTTATCATCATTGTATGTTGGGTTTTATCATGCTTTTTCTGTATCTATTGAGATGATTATATATTTTTTCCCTTTATTCTGTTGTGATTGATGTATTATCATCTTATATATTGTTGAATTTGGCAAAAAAGTTTTCTCTTCTTCCCCCTCCTCTTTTTTTTTTTTTTTTTTTTTGTTTAAACAAGTAGGCTCCATGCCTAGCATGGAGCCCAGTGCAGGACTTGAACTCACAACCCTGAGATCAAGACCTGAGCTGAGATCAAGAGTTACATGCTTAACCAACTGAACCACCCAAGTGCCCCAGTTTTCCTTTCTTCTAATGCTCTTATTAAGTGTTACCTTATTAAGGTTTCAAAAAAATGGATTAAGGAATCTTTTCTCTTTTTTCTGTTTTCAGGTAGAATTTGTGTAAGATTGGCATTCTTTCTTCCATAAATGTGCAGTACAATTTGCTGGATTTAGATCTAGAGTTTTCTCTGTGGGAAGTTTTTTAATTCTAGGTTTAATTTCTTTCATTGTCATGTAACACTTCAGATTTTCTGTTTCTTCTTATGTCAGTTTATTAAGTAGTACATATTTAGTGTTCTTTTACATTTGTTGTCATTTGAAAAGATATTATCTTTTAAATTTCTTTAATATCTGTAGTGATACCACCATTCTTACTCCTGATGTTAATCATTTGTATCTTCCCTCTTTTTTCTTGATCAGTCTCATCAGGAACTTACTAATCTTATTAGTTATTTTAATGAATCCTCTGTGTCTTTGTTTATCCTTTCTAAGTGCATATTTTTTCCTATCTCCCTGAAGTCTGCTCCTCTCCTATGTTTTTTGGAGTTACTATGCTGTTTATTTTTAACTTCCTTTTTTTATTATTATTTTTTTATTATGTTAATCACCATACATTACATCATTAGTTTTGGATGTAATGTTCCACGATTCAGTGTTTGCATTTAACACCCAGTGCTCCGCGCAGAACATGCCCTCTTTAATATCCATCACCAGGCTAACCAATCCTCCCACCCCCCTCCCCTCTGGAACCCTCAGTTCGTTTTTCAGAGTCTGTAGTCTCTCATGGTTTGTCTCCCCCTCCGATTTCCCCCCTTCATTCTTCCCCTCCTGCTATCTTCTTTTTTTTTTTTTAACATATAATGTATTATTTGCTTCAGAGGTACAGATTTGTGATTCAACAGTCTTGCACAATTCACAGCGCTCACCATAGCACATACCCTCCCCAATGTCTGTCACCCAGCCACCCCATCCCTCCCACCCCCCACCACTCCAGCAACCCTCAGTTTGTTTCCTGAGATTAAGAATTCCTCATATCAGTGAGGTCATATGATACATGTCTTTCTCTGATTGACTTATTTCGCTCATCATAATACCCTCCAGTTCCATCCACGTCGTTGCAAATGGCAAGATTTCATTCCTTTTGATGGCTGCATAATATTCCATTGTGTGTGTGTGTGTGTGTGTGTGTGTGTGTGTGTGTGTGTGTGTGTGTGTATACCACATCTTCTTTATCCATTCATCTGTCGATGGACATCTTAGCTCTTTCCACAGTTTGGCTATTGTGGACATTGCTGCTATAAACACCTTACACTACACACAAAAATAGACTCAAAATGTTTGAAAGACCTAAATGTGAGACAGGAGTCCATGAACATCCTAAAGGAGAACACAGGCAGCAAACTTTTCGACCTCAGCCGCAGCAACTTCTTCCTAGAAGGCAAGGGAAGCAAGGGCAAAAATGAACTATTGGGACCTCATCAAGATAAAAAGCTTTTGCACACAAAAGAAACAGTCCACAAAACCAAAAGACAACTGACAGAATGGGAGAAGATATTTGCAAATGACATATCATAAAGGGCTAGTATCCAAAATCTATAAAGAACTTCTTAAACTCAACACCCAAAGAACAAATGATCCAATCAACAAATGAGCAGAAGACATGAATGGACATTTTTCCAAAGAAGACATCCAAACAGCCAACAGACACATGAAAAAGTGCTCAACATCGCTCGGCATCGGGGAAATCCAAATCAAAACCTCAATGAGGTATCACCTCACACCAGTCAGAATGGCTAAAATTAACAAGTCAGGAAATGACAGATGTTGGTGGGGATGCAGAGAAAGGGGAGCCCTCCTACACTGTTGGTGGGAATGCAAGCTGGTGCGGCCACTCTGGAAAACAGTATGGAGGTTCTTCAAAAAGTTGAAAATAGAGCTACCATATGATCCAGCAATTGCACTACAATAGCCAAACTGTGGAGCCAAGATGTCCATCGACAGATGAATGGATAAAGAAGATGTGGTACACACACACACACACACACACACACACACACAC